>NW_027521558.1:0-71872 GCF_052094955.1 Ictidomys tridecemlineatus
GTTGCCTGAAATCTCAGCAAACATATTCTCACCCAATCTTGATGATTATTTCAGGTAATGATCAGTACACCAAAACCACTTGGCTCACCAAATTCGTTTTTCTAGGTTAAAACGTTCGTTTGCAGTAACCGTTTTCATTTTTAGGTTTCACTCTGTTTTCTCCTATAGGGATACATGTTTTTGGAACCCTAAATCAAACACGGTTTGTGCTAGCTCTTTGAAACTTGACACAATAAAGCAGTTTCAAGTTCTATCTCTATGGTTTGTTTGCTGTTGATGTAGCCCTAAGCAGAGACTGGCGAAAATCACTTTCATGGAAAGGGGTTGCCAAGCTTCCAAAAAACTACGAGTTGCCTGAAATCTCAGCAAACATTTTTTCACCCAATCTTGATGATCCTTTCAGGTAATGATCAGTACACCAAAACCACTTGGCTCACCAAATTTCGTTCTTCTATGTTAAACCGTTCGTTTGCAGTAACCGTTTTCATTTTTAGGTTTCACTCTATTTTCTCCTATAGATATACATGTATTTGGAACTCTAAATCAAACTCGGTTTGTGCTAGCTCTTTGAAACTTGACACAATAAAGCAGTTTCAAGTTCTATCTCTATGGTTTGTTTGCTGTTGATGTAGCCCTAAGCAGAGACTGGCGAAAATCACTTTCATGGAAAGGGGTTGCCAAGCTTCCAAAAAACTACGAGTTGTCTGAAATATCAGCAAATATTTTTTCACGCAATCTTGATGATTCTTTCAGGTAATGATCAGTACACCAAAACCACTTGGCTCACCAAATTTCGTTCTTCTAGGTTAACCCGTTTGTTTGCAGTAACCGTTTTCATTTTTAGGTTTCACTCTGTTTTCTCCTATAGGGATACATGTATTTGGAACTTTAAATCAAACACGGTTTGTGCTAGCTCTTTGAAACTTTACACAATAAAGCAGTTTCGAGTTCTATCTCTATGGTTTGTGTGCTGTTGATGTAGCCCTAAGCAGAGACTGGCGAAAATCACTTTCATGGAAAGGGGTTGCCAAGCTTCCAAAAAACTACGAGTTGCCTGAAAACTCAGCAAACATTTTTTCACCCAAACTTGATGATTCTTTCAGGTAATGATCAGTACACCAAAACCATTTGGCTCACCATATTTCGTTCTTCTAGGTTAAACCGATCGTTTGCAGTAACCGTTTTCATTTTTAGGTTTCACTTTGTTTTCTCCTATAGGGATACATGTATTTGGAACTCTAAATCAAACACGGTTTGTGCTACCTCTTTGAAACTTGACACAATAAAGCAGTTTCAAGTTCTATCTCTATGGTTTTTGTGCTGTTGATGTAGCCCTAAGCAGAGACTGGCGAAAATCACTTTCATGGAAAGGGGTTGCCAAGCTTCCAAAAAACTACGAGTTGCCTGAAATATCAGCAAACATTTTTTCACCCAATCTTGATGATTCTTTCAGGTAATGATCAGTACACCAAAACCACTTGGCTCACCAACTTTCGTTCTTCTAGGTTAAAGCGTTCGTTTGCAGTAACCGTTTTCATTTTTAGGTTTCACTCTGTTTTCTCCTATAGGGATACATGTATTTGGAACTTTAAATCAAACACGGTTTGTGCTAGCTCTTTGAAACTTGACACAATAAAGCTGTTTCAAGTTCTATCTCTATGGTTTGTTTGCTGTTGATGTAGCCCTAGCAGAGACTGGCGAAAATCACTTTCATAATAGGGGGTTGCCAAGCTTCCAAAAAACTACGAGTTGTCTGAAATCTCAGCAAACATTTTCTCACCCAATCTTGATGATTCTTTCAGGTAATGATCACTACACCAAAACCACTTGGCTCACCAAATTTCGTTCTTCTATGTTAAACCGTTGGTTTGCAGTAACCGTTTTCATTTTTAGATTTCACTCTGTTTTCTCCTATAGGGATACATGTATTTGGAACTCTAAATCAAACACGGTTTGTGCTAGCTCTTTGAAACTTGACACAATAAAGCAGTTTCAAGTTCTATCTCTATGCTTTGTTTGCTGTTGATGTAGCCCTAAGCAGAGACTGGAGAAAATCACTTTCATGGAAAGGGGTTGCCAAGCTTCCAAAAAACTACGAGTTTCCTGAAATCTCAGCAAACATTTTTTCACCCAATCTTGATGATTCTTTCAGGTACTGATCAGTACACCAAATCAACTTGGCTCACCAAATTTCGTTTTTCTAGGTTAAACCGTTCGTTTGCAGTAACCGTTTTCATTTTTAGGTTTCACTCTGTTTTCTCCTATATGGATACAAGTATTTGGAACTCTAAATCAAACACGGTTTGTGCTAGCTCTTTGAAACTTGACACAATAAAGCAGTTTCAAGTTCTATCACTATGCTTTGTTTCCTGTTGATGTAGCCCTAAGCAGAGACTGGCGAAAATCACTTTCATGGAAAGGGGTTGCCAATTTCCAAAAAACTACGAGTTGCCTGAAAACTCAGCAAACATTTTTTCACCCAATCTTGATGATTCTTTCAGGTAATGATCAGTACACCAAAACCATTTGGCTCACCAAATTTCGTTCTTCTAGGTTAAACCGATCGTTTGCAGTAACCGTTTTCATTTTTAGGTTTCACTCTGTTTTCTCCTATAGGGATACATGTATTTGGAACTCTAAATCAAACACGGTTTGTGCTAGCTCTTTGAAACTTGACACAATAAAGCAGTTTCAAATTCTATCTCTATGGTTTTTGTGCTGTTGATGTAGCCTTAAGCAGAGACTGGCGAAAATCACTTTCATGGAAAGGGGTTGCCAAGCTTCCAAAAAACTACGAGTTGCCTGAAATCTCAGCAAACATTTTTTCACCCAATCTTGATGATTCTTTCAGGTAATGATCAGTACACCAAAACCACTTGACTCACCAAATTTCGTTCTTCTAGGTTAAACCGTTCGTTTGCAGTAACCGTTTTCATTTTTAGGTTTCACTCTGTTTTCTCCTATAGGGATACATCTATTTGGAACTTTAAATAAAACTCGGTTTGTGCTAGCTCTTTGACACTTGACACAATAAAGCAGTTTCAAGTTCTATCTCTATGCTTTGTTTGCTGTTGATGTAGCCCTAAGCAGAGACTGGCGAAAATCACTTTCATAAAAGGGGGTTGCCAAGCTTCCAAAAAACTACGAGTTGCCTGAAATCTCAGCAAACATTTTTTCACCCAATCTTGATGATTCTTTCAGGTAATGGTCAGTACACCAAAACCACTTAACTCACCAAATTTCGTTCTTCTAGGTTAAACCGTTCGTTTGCAGTAAATGTTTTCATTTTTAGGTTTCACTCTGTTTTCTCCTATAGGGATACATGTATTTGGAACTTTAAATCAAACACGGTTTGTGCTAGCTCTTTGACACTTGACACAATAAAGCAGTTTCAAGTTCTTTCTCTATGCTTTGTTTGCTGTTGATGTAGCCCTAAGCAGAGACTGGCGAAAATCACTTTCATAAAAGGGGTTTGCCAAGCTTCCAAAAAACTACGAGTTGCCTGAAATCTCAGCAAACATTTTCTCACCCAATCTTGATGATTATTTCAGGTAATGATCAGTACACCAAAACCACTTCGCTCACCAAATTCGTTCTTCTAGGTTAAAACGTTCGTTTGCAGTAACCGTTTTCATTTTTAGGTTTCACTCTGTTTTCTCCTATAGGCATAGATGTATTTAAAACTCTAAATCAAACACGGTTTGTGCTAGCTCTTTGAAACTTGACACAATAAAGCAGTTTCAAGTTCTGTCTCTATGCTTTGTTTGCTGTTGATGTAGCCCTAAGCAAAGACTGGCGAAAATCACTTTCATGGAAAGGGGTTGCCAAGCTTCCAAAAAACTACGAGTTGCCTGAAATCTCAGCAAACATTTTTTCACCCAATCTTGATGATTCTTTCAGGTAATGATCAGTACACCAAAACCACTTGGCTCTCCAAATTTCGTTCTTCTAGGTTAAACCGTTCGTTTGCAGTTACCGTTTTCATTTTTAGGTTTCACTCTGTTTTCTCCTATAGGGATACATGTATTTGGAATTCTAAATCAAACACGGTTGTAATAGCTCTTTGAAACTTGACACAATAAAGCAGTTTCAAGTTCTATCTCTATGGTTTTTTTTCTGTTGATGTAGCCCTAAGCAGAGACTGGCGAAAATCACTTTCATGGAAAGGGGTTGCCAAGCTTCCAAATAACTACGAGTTGCCTGAAATCTCAGCAAACATTTTTTCAACCAATCTTGATGATTGTTTCAGGCAATGATCAGTACACCAAAACCACTTGGCTCACCAAATTTCGTTCTTCTAGGTTAAACCGTTCGTTTGCAGTAACCGTTTTCATTTTTAGGTTTCACTCTGTTTTCTCCTATAGAGATACATGTATTTGGAACTCTAAATTAAACACGGTTTGTGCTAGCTCTTTGAAACTTGACACAATAAAGCAGTTTCAAGTTCTATCACTATGCTTTGTTTGCTGTTGATGTAGCCCTAAGCAGAGACTGGCGAAAATCACTTTCATGGAAAGGGGTTGCCAAGCTTCCAAAAAACTACGAGTTGCCTGAAAACTCAGCAAACATTTTTCACCCAATCTTGATGATTCTTTCAGGTAATGATCAGTACACCAAAACCATTTGGCTCACCAAATTTCGTTCTTCTAGATTAAACCGATCGTTTGCAGTAACCGTTTTCATTTTTAGGTTTCACTCTGTTTTCTCCTATAGGGATACATGTATTTGGAACTCTAAATCAAACACGGTTTGTGCTAGCTCTTTGAAACTTGACACAATAAAGCAGTTTCAAGTTCTATCTCTATGGTTTTTGTGCTGTTGATGTAGCCTTAAGCAGAGACTGGCGAAAATCACTTTCATGGAAAGGGGTTGCCAAGCTTCCAAAAAACTACGTGTTGCATGAAATCTCAGCAAACATTTTTTCACCCAATCTTGATGATTCTTTCAGGTAATGATCAGTACACCAAAACCACTTGACTCACCAAATTTCGTTCTTCTAGGTTAAACCGTTCGTTTGCAGTAACCCTTTTCATTTTTAGGTTTCACTCTGTTTTCTCCTATAGGGATACATCTATTTGGAACTTTAAATCAAACACGGTTTGTGCTAGCTCTTTGACACTTGACACAATAAAGCAGTTTCAAGTTCTATCTCTATGCTTTGTTTGCTGTTGATGTAGCCCTAAGCAGAGACTGGCGAAAATCACTTTCATAAAAGGGGGTTGCCAAGCTTCCAAAAAACTACGAGTTGCCTGAAATCTCAGCAAACATTTTTTCACCCAATCTTGATGATTCTTTCAGGTAATGGTCAGTACACCAAAACCACTTGACTCACCAAATTTCGTTCTTCTAGGTTAAACCCTTCGTTTGCAGTAAATGTTTTCATTTTTAGGTTTCACTCTGTTTTCTCCTATAGGGATACATGTATTTGGAACTTTAAATCAAACACGGTTTGTGCTAGCTCTTTGACACTTGACACAATAAAGCAGTTTCAAGTTCTATCTCTATGCTTTGTTTGCTGTTGATGTAGCCCTAAGCAGAGACTGGCGAAAATCACTTTCATAAAAGGGGGTTGCCAAGCTTCCAAAAAACTACGAGTTGCCTGAAATCTCAGCAAACATTTTCTCACCCAATCTTGATGATTATTTCAGGTAATGATCAGTACACCAAAACCACTTGGCTCACCAAATTCGTTCTTCTAGGTTAAAACGTTCGTTTGCAGTAACCGTTTTCATTTTTAGGTTTCACTCTGTTTTCTCCTATAGGCATAGATGTATTTAAAACTCTAAATCAAACACGGTTTGTGCTAGCTCTTTGAAACTTGACACAATAAAGCAGTTTCAAGTTCTGTCTCTATGCTTTGTTTGCTGTTGATGTAGCCCTAAGCAAAGACTGGCGAAAATCACTTTCATGGAAAGGGGTTGCCAAGCTTCCAAAAAACTACGAGTTGCCTGAAATCTCAGCAAACATTTTTTCACCCAATCTTGATGATTCTTTCAGGTAATGATCAGTACACCAAAACCACTTGGCTCTCCAAATTTCATTCTTCTAGGTTAAACCGTTCGTTTGCAGTTACCGTTTTCATTTTTAGGTTTCACTCTGTTTTCTCCTATAGGGATACATGTATTTGGAATTCTAAATCAAACATGGTTGTAATAGCTCTTTGAAACTTGACACAATAAAGCAGTTTCAAGTTCTATCTCTATGGTTTTTTTTCTGTTGATGTAGCCCTAAGCAGAGACTGGCGAAAATCACTTTCATGGAAAGGGGTTGCCAAGCTTCCAAATAACTACGAGTTGCCTGAAATCTCAGCAAACATTTTTTCAACCAATCTTGATGATTGTTTCAGGCAATGATCAGTACACCAAAACCACTTGGCTCACCAAATTTCGTTCTTCTAGGTTAAACCGTTCGTTTGCAGTAACCGTTTTCATTTTTAGGTTTCACTCTGTTTTCTCCTATAGAGATACATGTATTTGGAACTCTAAATCAAACACGGTTTGTGCTAGCTCTTTGAAACTTGACACAATAAAGCAGTTTCAAGTACTATCTCTATGGTTTGTTTGCTGTTGATGTAGCCCTAAGCAGAGACTGGCGAAAATCACTTTCATGGAAAGGGGTTGCCAAGCTTCCAAAAAACTACGTGTTGTATGAAATCTCAGCAAACATTTTTTCACCCAATCTTGATGATTCTTTCAGGTAATGATCAGTACACGAAAACCACTTGGCTCACCAAATTTCGTTCTTCTAGGTTAAACCGTTCGTTTGCAGTAACCGTTTTCATTTTTAGGTTTCACTCTGTTTTCTCCTATAGGGATACATGTATTTGGAACTCTAAATCAAACACGGTTTGTGCTAGCTCTTTGAAACTTGACACAATAAAGCAGTTTCAAGTTCTATCTCTATGATTTGTTTGCTGTTGATGTAGCCCTAAGCAGAGACTGGCGAAAATCACTTTCATGGAAACGGGTTGCCAAGCTTCCAAAAAACGACGAGTTGCCTGAAATCTCAGCAAACATTTTTTCACCCAATCTTGATGATTCTTTCAGGTAATGATCACTACACCAAAACCACTTGACTCACCAAATTTCGTTCTTCTAGGTTAACCCGTTCGTTTGCAGTAACCGTTTTCATTTTTAGGTTTCACTCTGTTTTCTCCTATAGGGATACATATATTTGGAACTTTAAATCAAACACGGTTTGTGCTAGCTCTTTGAAACTTGACACAATAAAGCAGTTTCAAGTTCTATCTCTATGCTTTGTTTGCTGTTGATGTAGCCCTAAGCAGAGACTGGCGAAAATCACTTTAATAAAAGGGGGTTGCCAAGCTTCCAAAAAACTACGAGTTGCCTGAAATCTCAGCAAACATATTCTCACCCAATCTTGATGATTATTTCAGGTAATGATCAGTACACCAAAACCACTTGGCTCACCAAATTCGTTCTTCTAGGTTAAAACGTTCGTTTGCAGTAACCGTTTTCATTTTTAGGTTTCACTCTGTTTTCTCCTATAGGGATACATGTATTTGGAACCCTAAATCAAACACGGTTTGTGCTAGCTCTTTGAAACTTGACACAATAAAGCAGTTTCAAGTTCTATCTCTATGGTTTGTTTGCTGTTGATGTAGCCCTAAGCAGAGACTGGCGAAAATCACTTTCATGGAAAGGGGTTGCCAAGCTTCCAAAAAACTACGAGTTGCCTGAAATCTCAGCAAACATTTTTTCACCCAATTTTGATGATCCTTTCAGGTAATGATCAGTACACCAAAACCACTTGGCTCACCAAATTTCGTTCTTCTATGTTAAATCGTTCGTTTGCAGTAACCGTTTTCATTTTTAGGTTTTACTCTGTTTTCTCCTATAGATATACATGTATTTGGAACTCTAAATCAAACTCGGTTTGTGCTAGCTCTTTGAAACTTGACACAATAAAGCAGTTTCAAGTTCTATCTCTATGGTTTGTTTGCTGTTTATGTAGCCCTAAGCAGAGACTGGCGAAAATCACTTTCATGGAAAGGGGTTGCCAAGCTTCCAAAAAACTACGAGTTGTCTGAAATATCATCAAATATTTTTTCACCCAATCTTGATGATTCTTTCAGGTAATGATCAGTACACCAAAACCACTTGGCTCACCAAATTTCGTTCTTCTAGGTTAACCCGTTCGTTTGCAGTAACCGTTTTCATTTTTAGGTTTCACTCTGTTTTCTCCTATAGGGATACATGTATTTGGAACTTTAAATCAAACACGGTTTGTGCTAGCTCTTTGAAACTTTACACAATAAAGCAGTTTCGAGTTCTATCTCTATGGTTTGTGTGCTGTTGATGTAGCCCTAAGCAGAGACTGGCGAAAATCACTTTCATGGAAAGGGGTTGCCAAGCTTCCAAAAAACTACGAGTTGCCTGAAAACTCAGCAAACATTTTTTCACCCAAACTTGATGATTCTTTCAGGTAATGATCAGTACACCAAAACCATTTGGCTCACCATATTTCGTTCTTCTAGGTTAAACCGATCGTTTGCAGTAACCGTTTTCATTTTTAGGTTTCACTTTGTTTTCTCCTATAGGGATACATGTATTTGGAACTCTAAATCAAACACGGTTTGTGCTACCTCTTTGAAACTTGACACAATAAAGCAGTTTCAAGTTCTATCTCTATGGTTTTTGTGCTGTTGATGTAGCCCTAAGCAGAGACTGGCGAAAATCACTTTCATGGAAAGGGGTTGCCAAGCTTCCAAAAAACTACGAGTTGCCTGAAATATCAGCAAACATTTTTTCACCCAATCTTGATGATTCTTTCAGGTAATGATCAGTACACCAAAACCACTTGGCTGACCAACTTTCGTTCTTCTAGGTTAAACCGTTCGTTTGCAGTAACCGTTTTCATTTTTAGGTTTCACTCTGTTTTCTCCTATAGGGATACATGTATTTGGAACTCTAAATCAAACACGGTTTGTGCTAGCTCTTTGAAACTTGACACAATAAAGCAGTTTCAAGTTCTATCTTTATGCTTTGTTTGCTGTTGATGTAGGCCTAAGCAGAGACTGGCGAAAATCACTTTCATGGAAAGGGGTTGCCAAGCTTCCAAAAAACTACGAGTTTCCTGAAATCTCAGCAAACATTTTTTCACCCAATCTTGATGATTCTTTCAGGTACTGATCAGTACACCAAAACCACTTGGCTCACCAAATTTCGTTTTTCTAGGTTAAACCGTTCGTTTGCAGTAACCGTTTTCATTTTTAGGTTTCACTCTGTTTTCTCCTATATGGATACATGTATTTGGAACTCTAAATCAAACACGGTTTGTGCTACCTCTTTGAAACTTGACACAATAAAGCAGTTTCAAGTTCTATCACTATGCTTTGTTTCCTGTTGATGTAGCCCTAAGCAGAGACTGGCGAAAATCACTTTCATGGAAAGGGGTTTCCAAGCTTCCAAAAAACTACGAGTTGCCTGAAATCTCAGCAAACATTTTTTCACCCAATCTTGATTATTCTCTCAGGTAATGATCAGTACACCAAAACCATTTGGCTCACCAAATTTCGTTCTTCTAGGTTCAACCGTTCGTTTGCAGTAACCATTTTCCTTTTTAGTTTTCACTCTTTTTTCTCCTATAGGGATACATGTATTTGGAACTCTAAATCAAACACGGTTTGTGCTAGCTCTTTGAAACTTGACACAATAAAGCAGTTTCAAGTTCTATCTCTATGGTTTGTGTGCTTTTGATGTAGCCCTAAGCAGAGACTGGCGAAAATCCCTTTCATGGAAAGGGGTTGCCAAGTTTCCAAAAAACTACGAGTTGCCTGATAACTCAGCAAACATTTTTTCACCCAATCTTGATGATTCTTTCAGGTAATGATCAGTACACCAAAACCATTTGGCTCACCAAATTTCGTTCTTCTATGTTAAACTGTTCGTTTGCAGTAACCGTTTTCATTTTTAGTTTTCACTCTGTTTTCTCCTATAGGGATACATGTATTTGGAACTCTAAATCAAACACCGTTTGTGCTAGCTCTTTGAAACTTGACACAATAAAGCAGTTTCAAGTTCTATCTCTATGGTTTGTGTGCTGTTGATGTAGCCCTAAGCAGAGACTGGCGAGAATCACTTTCATGGAAAGGGGTTGCCAAGCTTCCAAAAAACTACGAGTTGCCTGAAATCTCAGCAAACATTTTTTCACCCAATCTTGATGATTCTTTCAGGTAATGATCAGTACACCAAAACCACTTGGCTCACCAAATTTCGTTCTTCTAGGTTAAACCGTTGGTTTGCAGTAACCGTTTTCATTTTTAGGTTTCACTGTGTTTTCTCCTACTGGGATACATGTATTTGGAACTCTAAATCAAACACGGTTTGTGCTAGCTCTTTGAAACTTGATACAATAAAGGAGTTTCAAGTTCTATCTCTATGGTTTGTGTGCTGTTGATGTAGCCCTAAGCAGAGACTGGCGAAAATCACTTTCATGGAAAGGGGTTGCCAAGCTTCCAAAAAACTACGAGTTGCCTGAAAACTCAGCAAACATTTTTTCACCCAATCTTGATGATTCTTTCAGGTAATGATCAGTACACCAAAACCATTTGACTCACCAAATTTCGTTCTTCTAGGTTAAACCGTTCGTTTGCAGTAACCGTTTTCATTTTTAGGTTTCACTCTGTTCATTTTTAGGTTTCACTCTGTTTTCTCCTATAGGGATACATGTATTTGGAACTCTAAATCAAACACGGTTTGTGCTAGCTCTTTGAAACTTGACACAATAAAGCAGTTTCAAGTTCTATCTCTATGGTTTGTGTGCTGTTGATGTAGCCCTAAGCAGAGACTGGCGAAAATCACTTTCATGGAAAGGGGTTGCCAAGATTCCAAAAAACTACGAGTTGCCTGAAAACTCAGCAAACATTTTTTCACCCAATCTTGATGATTCTTTCAGGTAATGATCAGTACACCAAAACCATTTGGCTCACCAAATTTCGTTCTTCTAGGTTAAACCGATCGTTTGCAGTAACCGTTTTCATTTTTAGGTTTCACTCTGTTTTCTTCTATAGGGATACATGTATTTGGAACTCTAAATCAAACACGGTTTGTGCTAGCTCTTTGAAACTTGACACAATAAAGCAGTTTCAAGTTCTATCTCTATGGTTTTGGTGCTGTTGATGTAGCCCTAAGCAGAGACTGGCGAAAATCACTTTCATGGAAAGGGTTGCCAAGCTTCCAAAAAACTACGAGTTGCCTGAAATATCAGCAAACATTTTCTCAACAAATCTTGATGATTCTTTCAGTTAATGATCAGTACACCAAAACCACTTGGCTCACCAACTTTCGTTCTTCTAGGTTAAACCGTTCGTTTGCAGTAACCGTTTTCATTTTTAGGTTTCACTCTGTTTTCTCCTATAGGGATACATGTATTTGGAACTCTAAATCAAACACGGTTTGTGCTAGCTCTTTGAAACTTGACACAATAAATCAGTTTCAAGTTCTATCTCTATGGTTTGTGTGCTGTTGATGTAGCCCTAAGCAGAGACTGGCGAAAATCCCTTTCATGGAAAGGGGTTGCCCAAGTTTCCAAAAAACTACGAGTTGCCTGATAACTCAGCAAACATTTTTTCACCCAATCTTGATGATTCTTTCAGGTAATGATCAGTACACCAGAACCATTTGGCTCACCAACTTTCGTTCTTCTAGGTTAAACCGTTCGTTTGCAGTAACCGTTTTCATTTTTAGGTTTCACTCTGTTTTCTCCTATAGGGATACATGTATTTGGAACTCTAAATCAAACACCGTTTGTGCTAGCTCTTTGAAACTTGTCACAATAAAGCAGTTTCAAGTTCTATCTCTATGGTTTGTTTGCTGTTGATGTAGCCCTAAGCAGAGACTGGCGAAAATCACTTTCATGGAAAGGGGTTGCCAAGCTTCCAAAAAACTACGAGTTGCCTGAAAACTCAGCAAACATTTTTTCACCCAATCTTGATGATTCTTTCAGGTAATGATCAGTACACCAAAACCATTTGGCTCACCAAATTTCGTTCTTCTAGGTTAAACCGTTCGTTTGCAGTAACCGTTTTCATTTTTAGGTTTCACTCTGTTCATTTTTAGGTTTCACTCTGTTTTCTCCTATAGGGATACATGTATTTGGAACTCTAAATCAAACACGGTTTGTGCTAGCTCTTTGAAACTTGACTCAATAAAGCAGTTTCAATTTCTATCTCTATGGTTTGTTTGCTGTTGATGTATCCCTAAGCAGGACTGGCGAAAATCACTTACATGGAAAGGGGTTGCCAAGCTTCCAAAAAACTACGAGTTGCCTGAAATCTCAGCAAAAAATTTTTTCACCCAATCTTGATGATTCTTTCAGGTAATGATCAGTACACCAAAACCACTTGGCTCACCAAATTTCGTTCTTCTAGGTTAAACCGTTCGTTTGCATTAACCGTTTTCATTTTTAGGTTTCACGCTGTTTTCTCCTATAGGGATACATGTATTTGGAAATCTAAATCAAACACGGTTTGTGCTAGCTCTTTGAAACTTGACACAATAAAGCAGTTTCAAGTTCTATCTCTATGGTTTGTTTGCTGTTGATGTAGCCCTAAGCATAGACTGGCGAAAATCACTTTCATGGAAAGCGGTTGCCAAGCTTCCAAAAAACTACGAGTTGCCTGAAATCTCAGCAAATATTTTTCCACCCAATTTTGATGATCCTTTCAGGTAATGATCAGTACACCAAAACTACTCGGCTCACGAAATTTCGTTCTTCTATGTTAAACCGTTCGTGCAGTAACCGATTTCATTTTTAGGTTTCACTCTGTTTTCTCCTATAGGGATACATGTATTTGGAACTCTAAATCAAACACGGTTTGTGCTAGCTCTTTGAAGCTTGACACAATAAAGCAGCTTCAAGTTCTATCTCTATGGTTTGTTTGCTGTTGATGTAGCCCTAAGCAGAGACTGGCGAAAATCACTTTCATGGAAAGGGGTTGCCAAGCTTCCAAAAAACTACGAGTTGCCTGAAATCTCAGCAAACATTTTCTCACCCAATCTTGATGATTCTTTCAGGTAATGATCAGTACACCAAAACCACTTGGCTCACCAAATTTCGTTCTTCTAGGTTCAACCGTTCGTTTGCAGTAACCGTTTTCATTTTTAGGTTTCACTCTGTTTTCTCCTATAGGGATACATGTATTTGGAACTCTAAATCAAACACGGTTTGTGCTAGCTCTTTGAAACTTGACACAATAAAGCAGGTTCAAGTTCTATCTCTATGGTTTGTTTGCTGTTGATGTAGCCCTAAGCAGAGACTGGCGAAAATCACTTTCATGGAAAGGGGTTGCCAAGCTTCCAAAAAACTAAGAGTTGCCTGAAATCTCAGCAAACATTTTCTCAACAAATCTTGATGATTCTTTCAGTTAATGATCAGTACACCAAAACCACTTGGCTAACCAAATTTCGTTCTTCTAGGTTAAACCGTTCGTTTGCAGTAACCGTTTTCATTTTTAGGTTTCACGCTGTTTTCTCCTATAGGGATACATGTATTTCGAATTCTAAATCAAACACGGTTTGTGCTAGCTCTTTGAAACTTGACACAATAAAGCAGTTTCAAGTTCTATCTCTATGGTTTGTGTGCTGTTGATGTATCCCTAAGCAGAGACTGGCGAAAATCACTTTCAAGGAAAGGGGTTGCCAAGCTTCCAAAAAACTACGAGTTGCCTGAAATCTCAGCAAACATTTTTTCACCCAATCTTGATGATTCTTACAGGTAATGATCAGTACATTAAAACCATTTGGCTCACCAAATTTGGTTCTTCTAGGTCAAACCGTTCATTTGCAGTAACCGTTTTCATTTTTAGGTTTCACTCTGTTTTCACCTATAGGGATACATATATTTGGAACTCCAAATGAAACACGGTTTGTGCTAGCTCTTTGAAACTTGACACAATAAAGCAGTTTCAAGTTCTATCTCTATGGTTTGTTTGCTGTTGATGTAGCCCTAAGCAGAGACTGGCGAAAATCACTTTCATGGAAAGGGGTTGCAAAGCTTCCAAAAAAGTACGAGTTGCCTGAAATCTCAGCAAACATTTTTCCACCCAATTTTGATGATCCTTTCAGGTAATGATCAGTACACCAAAACCACTTGGCTCACCAAATTTCGTTCTTCTAGGTTAAACTGTTCATTTGAAGTAACCGATTTCATTTTTAGGTTTCACTCTGTTTTTCTCCTATAGAGATACATGTATTTGGAACTCTAAATCAAACACGGTTTGTGCTAGCTCTTTGAAACTTGACACAATAAAGCAGCTTCAAGTACTATCTCTATGGTTTGTTTGCTGTTGATGTAGCCCTAAGCAGAGACTGGCGAGAATCACATTCATGGAAAGGGGTTGCCAAGCTTCCAAAAAACTACGAGTTGCCTGAAATCTCAGCAAACATTTTCTCAACCAATCTTGATGATTCTTTCAGGTAATGATCAGTACACCAAAACCACTTGGCTCACCAAATTTCGTTCTTCTAGGTTAAACCGTTCGTTTGCAGTAACCGTTTTCATTTTTAGGTTTCATTCTGTTTTCTCCTATAGGGATACATGTATTTGGAACTCTAAATCAAACACGGTTTGTGCTAGCTCTTTGAAACTTGACACAATAAAGCAGTTTCATGTTCTATCTCTATGCTTTGTTTGCTGTTGATGTAGCCCTAAGCAGAGACTGGCGAAAATCACTTTCATGGAAAGGGGTTGCCAATTTCCAAAAAACTACGAGTTGCCTGAAATCTCAGCAAACTTTTTCTCACCCAATCTTGGTGATTCTTTTAGGTAATGAACAGTACACCAAAACCACTTGGCTCACCAAATTTCGTTCTTCTAGGTTAAACCGTTCGTTTGCAGTAACCGTTTTCATTTTTAGGTTTCACTCTGTTTTCTCCTATAGGGATACATGTATTTGGAACTCTAAATCAAACACGGTTTGTGCTAGCTCTTTGAAACTTGACACAATAAAGCAGTTTCAATTTCTATCTCTATGGTTTGTTTGCTGTTGATATAGCCCTAAGCAGAGAATGGCGAAAATCACTTACATGGAAAGGGGTTGCCAAGCATCCAAAAAACTACGAGTTGCCTGAAATCTCAGCAAACATTTTTTCACCCAATCTTGATGATTCTTTCAGGTAATGATCAGTACACCAAAACCACTTGGCTCACCAAATTTCGTTCTTCTAGGTTAAACCGTTCGTTTGCAGTAACCGATTTCATTTTTAGGTTTCACTCTGTTTTCTCCTATAGGGATACATGTATTTGGAACTCTAAATCAAACACGGTTTGTGCTAGCTCTTTGAAACTTGACACAATAAAGCAGGTTCAAGTTCTATCTCTATGGTTTGTTTGCTGTTGATGTAGCCCTAAGCAGAGACTGGCGAAAATCACTTTCATGGAAAGGGGTTGCCAAGCTTCCAAAAAACTAAGAGTTGCCTGAAATCTCAGCAAACATTTTCTCAACAAATCTTGATGATTCTTTCAGTTAATGATCAGTACACCAAAACCACTTGGCTAACCAAATTTCGTTCTTCTAGGTTAAACCGTTCGTTTGCAGTAACCGTTTTCATTTTTAGGTTTCACGCTGTTTTCTCCTATAGGGATACATGTATTTCGAATTCTAAATCAAACACGGTTTGTGCTAGCTCTTTGAAACTTGACACAATAAAGCAGTTTCAAGTTCTATCTCTATGGTTTGTGTGCTGTTGATGTATCCCTAAGCAGAGACTGGCGAAAATCACTTTCAAGGAAAGGGGTTGCCAAGCTTCCAAAAAACTACGAGTTGCCTGAAATCTCAGCAAACATTTTTTCACCCAATCTTGATGATTCTTACAGGTAATGATCAGTACATTAAAACCATTTGGCTCACCAAATTTGGTTCTTCTAGGTCAAACCGTTCATTTGCAGTAACCGTTTTCATTTTTAGGTTTCACTCTGTTTTCACCTATAGGGATACATATATTTGGAACTCCAAATGAAACACGGTTTGTGCTAGCTCTTTGAAACTTGACACAATAAAGCAGTTTCAAGTTCTATCTCTATGGTTTGTTTGCTGTTGATGTAGCCCTAAGCAGAGACTGGCGAAAATCACTTTCATGGAAAGGGGTTGCAAAGCTTCCAAAAAAGTACGAGTTGCCTGAAATCTCAGCAAACATTTTTCCACCCAATTTTGATGATCCTTTCAGGTAATGATCAGTACACCAAAACCACTTGGCTCACCAAATTTCGTTCTTCTAGGTTAAACTGTTCATTTGAAGTAACCGATTTCATTTTTAGGTTTCACTCTGTTTTTCTCCTATAGAGATACATGTATTTGGAACTCTAAATCAAACACGGTTTGTGCTAGCTCTTTGAAACTTGACACAATAAAGCAGCTTCAAGTACTATCTCTATGGTTTGTTTGCTGTTGATGTAGCCCTAAGCAGAGACTGGCGAGAATCACATTCATGGAAAGGGGTTGCCAAGCTTCCAAAAAACTACGAGTTGCCTGAAATCTCAGCAAACATTTTCTCAACCAATCTTGATGATTCTTTCAGGTAATGATCAGTACACCAAAACCACTTGGCTCACCAAATTTCGTTCTTCTAGGTTAAACCGTTCGTTTGCAGTAACCGTTTTCATTTTTAGGTTTCATTCTGTTTTCTCCTATAGGGATACATGTATTTGGAACTCTAAATCAAACACGGTTTGTGCTAGCTCTTTGAAACTTGACACAATAAAGCAGTTTCATGTTCTATCTCTATGCTTTGTTTGCTGTTGATGTAGCCCTAAGCAGAGACTGGCGAAAATCACTTTCATGGAAAGGGGTTGCCAATTTCCAAAAAACTACGAGTTGCCTGAAATCTCAGCAAACTTTTTCTCACCCAATCTTGGTGATTCTTTTAGGTAATGATCAGTACACCAAAACCACTTGGCTCACCAAATTTCGTTCTTCTAGGTTAAACCGTTCGTTTGCAGTAACCGTTTTCATTTTTAGGTTTCACTCTGTTTTCTCCTATAGGGATACATGTATTTGGAACTCTAAATCAAACACGGTTTGTGCTAGCTCTTTGAAACTTGACACAATAAAGCAGTTTCAATTTCTATCTCTATGGTTTGTTTGCTGTTGATATAGCCCTAAGCAGAGAATGGCGAAAATCACTTACATGGAAAGGGGTTGCCAAGCTTCCAAAAAACTACGAGTTGCCTGAAATCTCAGCAAACATTTTTTCACCCAATCTTGATGATTCTTTCAGGTAATGATCAGTACACCAAAACCACTTGGCTCACCAAATTTCGTTCTTCTAGGTTAAACCGTTCGTTTGCAGTAACCGATTTCATTTTTAGGTTTCACTCTGTTTTCTCCTATAGGGATACATGTATTTGGAACTCTAAATCAAACACGGTTTGTGCTAGCTCTTTGAAACTTGACACAATAAAGAAGTTTGAAGTTCTATCTCTATGGTTTGTTTGCTGTTGATGTAGCCCTAAGCAGAGACTGGCGAAAATCACTTTCATGGAAAGGGGTTGCCAAGCTGCCAAAAAACTACGAGTTGCCTGAAATCTCAGCAAACATTTTTTCACCCAATCTTGATGATTCTTTCAGGTAATGATCAGTACACGAAAACCACTTGGCACACCAAATTTCGTTCTTCTAGGTTAAACCGTTCGTTTACAGTAACCGTTTTCATTTTTAGGTTTCACTCTGTTTTCTCCTACAGGGATACATGTATTTGGAACTCTAAATCAAACACGGTTTGTGCTAGCTCTTTGAAAGTTGACACAATAAAGCAGTTTCCAGTTCTATCTCTATGGTTTTTTTGCTGTTGATGTAGCCCTAAGCAGAGACTGGCGAAAATCACTTTCATGGAAAGGGGTTGCCAAGCTTCCAAAAAACTACGAGTTGCCTGAAATCTCAGCAAACATTTTTTCAACCAATCTTGATGATTCTTTCAGGTAATGATCAGTACACCAAAACCACTTGGCTCACCAAAATTTCGTTCTTCTAGGTTAAACTGTTCGTTTGCAGTAACCGTTTTCATTTTTAGGTTTCACTCTGTTTTCTCCTATTGGGATACATGTATTTGGAACTCTAAATCAAACACGGTTTGTGCTAGCTCTTTCAAACTTGACACAATAAAGCTGTTTCAAGTTCTATCTCTATGGTTTGTTTGCTGTTGATGTAGCCCTAAGCAGAGACTGGCGAAAATCACTTTCATGGAAAGGGGTTGCCAAGCTTCCAAAAAACTACGAGTTGCCTGAAATCTCAGCAAACATTTTTTCACCCAATCTTCATGATTCTTTCAGGTAATGATCAGTACACCAAACCATTTGGCTCACCAAATTTCGTTCTTCTAGGTTAAACCGTTCGTTTGCAGTAACCGTTTTCATTTTTAGGTTTCACTCTGTTTTCTCCTATAGGGATACATGTATTTAGAACTCAAAATCAAACACGGTTTGTGCTAGCTCTTTCAAACTTGACACAATAAAGCAGTTTCAAGTTCTATCTCTATGGTTTGTTTGCTGTTGATGTAGCCCTAAGCAGAGACTGGCGAAGATCACTTTCATGGAAAGGGGTTGCCAAGCTTCCAAAAAACTACGAGTTGCCTGAAATCTCACCAAACATTTTTTCACCCAATCTTGATGATTCTTTCAGGTAATGATCAGTACACCAAAACCACTTGGCTCACCAAATTTCGTTCTTCTAGGTTAAACCGTTCGTTTGCAGTAACCGTTTTTATTTTTAGGTTTCACTCTGTTTTCTCCTATAGGGATACATGTATTTGGAACTCTAAATCAAACACGGTTTGTGCTAGCTCTTTGACTTGACACAATAAAGCAGTTTCAAGTTCTATCTCTATGCTTTGTTTGCTGTTGATGTAGCACTAAGCGGAGACTGGCGACAATCACTTTCATGGAAAGGGGTTGCCAAGCTTCCAAAAAACTACGAGTTGCCTGTAATCTCAGCAAACATTTTTTCACCCAATCTTGATGATTCTTTCAGGTAATGATAAGTACACCAAAACCACTTGGCTCACCAAGTTTCGTTCTTCTAGGTTAAACCATTCCTTTGCAGTAACCGTTTTCATTTTTAGGTTTCACTCTGTTTTCTCCTATAGGGATACATGTATTTGGAACTCTAAATCAAACACGGTTTGTGCTAGCTCTTTGAAACTTGACACAATAAAGCAGTTTCAAGTTCTATCTCTATGGTTTGTTTGCTGTTGATGTAGCCCTAAGCAGAGACTGGCGAAAATCACTTTCATGGAAAGGGGTTGCCAAGCTTCCAAAAAACTACGAGTTGCCTGAAATCTCAGCTAACATTTTTTCAACCAATCTTGATGATTCTTTCAGGTAATGATCAGTACACCAAAACCACTTGGCTCACCAAATTTCGTTCTTCAAGGTTAAACCGTTCATTTGCAGTAACCGTTTTCATTTTTAGGTTTCACTCTGTTTTCTCCTATAGAGATACATGTATTTGGAACTCTAAATATAACACGGTTTGTGCTAGCTCTTTGAAACTTGACACAATAAAGCAGTTTCAAATTCTATCTCTATGCTTTGTTTGCTGTTGATGTAGCCCTAAGCAGAGACTGGCGAAAATCACTTTCATGGAAAGGGGTTGCCAAGCTTCCAAAAAACTACGAGTTGACTGAAATCTCACCAAACATTTTTTCACCCAATCTTGATAATTCTTTCAGATAATGATCAGTACACCAAAATCACTTGGCTCACCAAATTTCGTTCTTCTAGGTTAAACCGTTCGTTTGCAGTAACCGTTTTCATTTTTAGGTTTCACGCTGTTTTCTCCTATAGGGATACATGTATTTGGAAATCTAAATCAAACACGGTTTGTGCTAGCTCTTTGAAACTTGACACAATAAAGCAGTTTCAAGTTCTATCTCTATGGTTTGTTTGCTGTTGATGTAGCCCTAAGCATAGACTGGCGAAAATCACTTTCATGGAAAGCGGTTGCGAAGCTTCCAAAAAACTACGAGTTGCCTGAAATCTCAGCAAACATTTTTCCACCCAATTTTGATGATCCTTTCAGGTAATGATCAGTACACCAAAACTACTTGGCTCACCAAATTTCGTTCTTCTATGTTAAACCGTTCGTGCAGTAACCCATTTCATTTTTAGGTTTCACTCTGTTTTCTCCTATAGGGATACATGTATTTGGAACTCTAAATCAAACACGGTTTGTGCTAGCTCTTTGAAACTTGACACAATGAAGCAGTTTCAATTTCTATCTCTATGGTTTGTTTGCTGTTGATGTAGCCCTAAGCAGAGACTGGCGAAAATCACTTACATGGAAAAGGGTTGCCAAGCTTCCAAAAAATTACGAGTTGCCTGAAATCTCAGCAAACATTTTTTCACCCAATCTTGATGATTCTTTCAGGTAATGATCAGTACACCAAAACCACTTGGCTCACCAAATTTCGTTCTTCTAGGTTAAACCGTTCGTTTGCAGTAACCGTTTTCATTTTTAGGTTTCACTCTGTTTTCTCCTATAGGGATACATGTATTTGGAACTCTAAATCAAACACGGTTTGTGCTAGCTCTTTGAAACTTGACACAATAAAGCAGCTTCAAGTTCTATCTCTATGGTTTGTTTGCTGTTGATGTAGCCCTAAGCAGAGACTGGCGAAAATCACTTTCATGGAAAGGGGTTGCCAAGCTTCCAAAAAACTAAGAGTTGCCTGAAATCTCAGCAAACATTTTCTCAACAAATCTTGATGATTCTTTCAGTTAATGATCAGTACACCAAAACCACTTGGCTAACCAAATTTCGTTCTTCTAGGTTAAACCGTTCGTTTGCAGTAACCGTTTTCATTTTTAGGTTTCACGCTGTTTTCTCCTATAGGGATACATGTATTTCGAATTCTAAATCAAACACGGTTTGTGCTAGCTCTTTGAAACTTGACACAATAAAGCAGTTTCAAGTTCTATCTCTATGGTTTGTGTGCTGTTGATGTATCCCTAAGCAGAGACTGGCGAAAATCACTTTCAAGGAAAGGGGTTGCCAAGCTTCCAAAAAACTACGAGTTGCCTGAAATCTCAGCAAACATTTTTTCACCCAATCTTGATGATTCTTACAGGTAATGATCAGTACATTAAAACCATTTGGCTCACCAAATTTGGTTCTTCTAGGTCAAACCGTTCATTTGCAGTAACCGTTTTCATTTTTAGGTTTCACTCTGTTTTCACCTATAGGGATACATGTATTTGGAACTCCAAATGAAACACGGTTTGTGCTAGCTCTTTGAAACTTGACACAATAAAGCAGTTTCAAGTTCTATCTCTATGGTTTGTTTGCTGTTGATGTAGCCCTAAGCAGAGACTGGCGAAAATCACTTTCATGGAAAGGGGTTGCCAAGCTTCCAAAAAACTACGAGTTGCCTGAAATCTCAGCAAACATTTTTCCACCCAATTTTGATGATCCTTTCAGGTAATGATCAGTACACCAAAACCACTTGGCTCACCAAATTTCGTTCTTCTAGGTTAAACCGTTCATTTGAAGTAACCGATTTCATTTTTAGGTTTCACTCTGTTTTCTCCTATAGAGATACATGTATTTGGAACTCTAAATCAAACACGGTTTGTGCTAGCTCTTTGAAACTTGACACAATAAAGCAGCTTCAAGTTCTATCTCTATGGTTTGTTTGCTGTTGATGTAGCCCTAAGCAGAGACTGGCGAGAATCACTTTCATGGAAAGGGGTTGCCAAGCTTCCAAAAAACTACGAGTTGCCTGAAATCTCAGCAAACATTTTCTCATCCAATCTTGATGATTCTTTCAGGTAATGATCAGTACACCAAAACCACTTGGCTCACCAAATTTCGTTCTTCTAGGTTAAACCGTTCGTTTGCAGTAACCGTTTTCATTTTTAGGTTTCACTCTGTTTTCTCCTATAGGGATACATGTATTTGGAACTCTAAATCAAACACGGTTTGTGCTAGCTCTTTGAAACTTGACACAATAAAGCAGTTTCATGTTCTATCTCTATGCTTTGTTTGCTATTGATGTAGCCCTAAGCAGAGACTGGCGAAAATCACTTTCATGGAAAGGGGTTGCCAAGCTTCCAAAAAACTACGAGTTGCCTGAAATCTCAGCAAACTTTTTCTCACCCAATCTTGGTGATTCTTTTAGGTAATGATCAGTACACCAAAACCACTTGGCTCACCAAATTTCTTTCTTCTAGGTTAAACCGTTCGTTTGCAGTAACCGTTTTCATTTTTAGGTTTCACTCTGTTTTCTCCTATAGGGATACATGTATTTGGAACTCTAAATCAAACACGGTTTGTGCTAGCTCTTTGAAACTTGACACAATAAAGCAGATTTAAGTTCTATCTCTATGCTTTGTTTGCTGTTGATGTAGCCCTAAGCAGAGACTGGCGAAAATCACTTACATGGAAAGGGGTTGCCAAGCTTCCACAAAATTACGAGTTTCCTGAAATCTCAGCAAACATTTTTTCACCCAATCTTGATGATTCTTTCAGGTAATGATCAGTACACCAAAACCACTTGGCTCACCAAATTTCGTTCTTCTAGGTTAAACCGTTCGTTTGCAGTAACCGATTTCATTTTTAGGTTTCACTCTGTTTTCTCCTATAGGGATACATGTATTTGGAACTCTAAATCAAACACGGTTTGTGCTAGCTCTTTGAAACTTGACACAATAAAGCAGTTTCAAGTACTATCTCTATGGTTTGTTTGCTGTTGATGTAGCCCTAAGCAGAGACTGGCGAAAATCACTTTCATGGAAAGGGGTTGCCAAGCTTCCAAAAAACTACGTGTTGTATGAAATCTCAGCAAACATTTTTTCACCCAATCTTGATGATTCTTTCAGGTAATGATCAGTACACGAAAACCACTTGGCTCACCAAATTTCGTTCTTCTAGGTTAAACCGTTCGTTTGCAGTAACCGTTTTCATTTTTAGGTTTCACTCTGTTTTCTCCTATAGGGATACATGTATTTGGAACTCTAAATCAAACACGGTTTGTGCTAGCTCTTTGAAACTTGACACAATAAAGCAGTTTCAAGTTCTATCTCTATGATTTGTTTGCTGTTGATGTAGCCCTAAGCAGAGACTGGCGAAAATCACTTTCATGGAAACGGGTTGCCAAGCTTCCAAAAAACGACGAGTTGCCTGAAATCTCAGCAAACATTTTTTCACCCAATCTTGATGATTCTTTCAGGTAATGATCACTACACCAAAACCACTTGACTCACCAAATTTCGTTCTTCTAGGTTAACCCGTTCGTTTGCAGTAACCGTTTTCATTTTTAGGTTTCACTCTGTTTTCTCCTATAGGGATACATATATTTGGAACTTTAAATCAAACACGGTTTGTGCTAGCTCTTTGAAACTTGACACAATAAAGCAGTTTCAAGTTCTATCTCTATGCTTTGTTTGCTGTTGATGTAGCCCTAAGCAGAGACTGGCGAAAATCACTTTAATAAAAGGGGGTTGCCAAGCTTCCAAAAAACTACGAGTTGCCTGAAATCTCAGCAAACATATTCTCACCCAATCTTGATGATTATTTCAGGTAATGATCAGTACACCAAAACCACTTGGCTCACCAAATTCGTTCTTCTAGGTTAAAACGTTCGTTTGCAGTAACCGTTTTCATTTTTAGGTTTCACTCTGTTTTCTCCTATAGGGATACATGTATTTGGAACCCTAAATCAAACACGGTTTGTGCTAGCTCTTTGAAACTTGACACAATAAAGCAGTTTCAAGTTCTATCTCTATGGTTTGTTTGCTGTTGATGTAGCCCTAAGCAGAGACTGGCGAAAATCACTTTCATGGAAAGGGGTTGCCAAGCTTCCAAAAAACTACGAGTTGCCTGAAATCTCAGCAAACATTTTTTCACCCAATCTTGATGATCCTTTCAGGTAATGATCAGTACACCAAAACCACTTGGCTCACCAAATTTCGTTCTTCTATGTTAAATCGTTCGTTTGCAGTAACCGTTTTCATTTTTAGGTTTCACTCTGTTTTCTCCTATAGATATACATGTATTTGGAACTCTAAATCAAACTCGGTTTGTGCTAGCTCTTTGAAACTTGACACAATAAAGCAGTTTCAAGTTCTATCTCTATGGTTTGTTTGCTGTTTATGTAGCCCTAAGCAGAGACTGGCGAAAATCACTTTCATGGAAAGGGGTTGCCAAGCTTCCAAAAAACTACGAGTTGTCTGAAATATCATCAAATATTTTTTCACCCAATCTTGATGATTCTTTCAGGTAATGATCAGTACACCAAAACCACTTGGCTCACCAAATTTCGTTCTTCTAGGTTAACCCGTTCGTTTGCAGTAACCGTTTTCATTTTTAGGTTTCACTCTGTTTTCTCCTATAGGGATACATGTATTTGGAACTTTAAATCAAACACGGTTTGTGCTAGCTCTTTGAAACTTTACACAATAAAGCAGTTTCGAGTTCTATCTCTATGGTTTGTGTGCTGTTGATGTAGCCCTAAGCAGAGACTGGCGAAAATCACTTTCATGGAAAGGGGTTGCCAAGCTTCCAAAAAACTACGAGTTGCCTGAAAACTCAGCAAACATTTTTTCACCCAAACTTGATGATTCTTTCAGGTAATGATCAGTACACCAAAACCATTTGGCTCACCATATTTCGTTCTTCTAGGTTAAACCGATCGTTTGCAGTAACCGTTTTCATTTTTAGGTTTCACTTTGTTTTCTCCTATAGGGATACATGTATTTGGAAACTCTAAATCAAACACGGTTTGTGCTACCTCTTTGAAACTTGACACAATAAAGCAGTTTCAAGTTCTATCTCTATGGTTTTTGTGCTGTTGATGTAGCCCTAAGCAGAGACTGGCGAAAATCACTTTCATGGAAAGGGGTTGCCAAGCTTCCAAAAAACTACGAGTTGCCTGAAATATCAGCAAACATTTTTCACCCAATCTTGATGATTCTTTCAGGTACTGATCAGTACACCAAAACCACTTGGCTCACCAAATTTCGTTTTCTAGGTTAAACCGTTCGTTTGCAGTAACCGTTTTCATTTTTAGGTTTCACTCTGTTTTCTCCTATATGGATACATGTATTTGGAACTCTAAATCAAACACGGTTTGTGCTAGCTCTTTGGAACTTGACACAATAAAGCAGTTTTCAAGTTCTATCACTATGCTTTGTTTCCTGTTGATGTAGCCCTAAGCAGAGACTGGCGAAAATCACTTTCATGGAAAGGGTTTCCAAGCTTCCAAAAAACTACGAGTTGCCTGAAATCTCAGCAAACATTTTTTCACCCAATCTTGATTATTCTCTCAGGTAATGATCAGTACACCAAAACCATTTGGCTCACCAAATTTCGTTCTTCTAGGTTCAACCGTTCGTTTGCAGTAACCGTTTTCCTTTTTAGTTTTCACTCTTTTTCTCCTATAGGGATACATGTATTTGGAACTCTAAATCAAACACGGTTTGTGCTAGCTCTTTGAAACTTGACACAATAAAGCAGTTTCAAGTTCTATCTCTATGGTTTGTGTGCTTTTGATGTAGCCCTAAGCAGAGACTGGCGAAAATCCCTTTCATGGAAAGGGTTGCCAAGTTTCCAAAAAACTACGAGTTGCCTGATAACTCAGCAAACATTTTTTCACCCAATCTTGATGATTCTTTCAGGTAATGATCAGTACACCAAAACCATTTGGCTCACCAAATTTCGTTCTTCTATGTTAAACTGTTCGTTTGCAGTAACCGTTTTCATTTTTAGTTTTCACTCTGTTTTCTCCTATAGGGATACATGTATTTGGAACTCTAAATCAAACACCGTTTGTGCTAGCTCTTTGAAACTTGACACAATAAAGCAGTTTCAAGTTCTATCTCTATGGTTTGTTTGCAGTTGATGTAGAACTAAGCAGAGACTGGCGAAAATCACTTTCATGGAAAGGGGTTGCCAAGCTTCCAAAAAACTACGAGTTGCCTGAAATCTCAGCAAACATTTTTTCACCCAATCTTGATGATTCTTTCAGGTAATGATCAGTACACCAAAACCACTTGGCTCACCAAATTTCGTTCTTCTAGGTTAAACCGTTGGTTTGCAGTAACCGTTTTCATTTTTAGGTTTCACTGTGTTTTCTCCTACTGGGATACATGTATTTGGAACTCTAAATCAAACACGGTTTGTGCTAGCTCTTTGAAACTTGATACAATAAAGGAGTTTCAAGTTCTATCTCTATGGTTTGTGTGCTGTTGATGTAGCCCTAAGCAGAGACTGGCGAAAATCACTTTCATGGAAAGGGGTTGCCAAGCTTCCAAAAAACTACGAGTTGCCTGAAAACTCAGCAAACATTTTTTCACCCAATCTTGATGATTCTTTCAGGTAATGATCAGTACACCAAAACCATTTGACTCACCAAATTTCGTTCTTCTAGGTTAAACCGTTCGTTTGCAGTAACCGTTTTCATTTTTAGGTTTCACTCTGTTCATTTTTAGGTTTCACTCTGTTTTCTCCTATAGGGATACATGTATTTGGAACTCTAAATCAAACACGGTTTGTGCTAGCTCTTTGAAACTTGACACAATAAAGCAGTTTCAAGTTCTATCTATATGGTTTGTGTGCTGTTGATGTAGCCCTAAGCAGAGACTGGCGAAAATCACTTTCATGGAAAGGGGTTGCCAAGATTCCAAAAAACTACGAGTTGCCTGAAAACTCAGCAAACATTTTTTCACCCAATCTTGATGATTCTTTCAGGTAATGATCAGTACACCAAAACCATTTGGCTCACCAAATTTCGTTCTTCTAGGTTAAACCGATCGTTTGCAGTAACCGTTTTCATTTTTAGGTTTCACTCTGTTTTCTTCTATAGGGATACATGTATTTGGGAACTCTAAATCAAACACGGTTTGTGCTAGCTCTTTGAAACTTGACACAATAAAGCAGTTTCAAGTTCTATCTCTATGGTTTTTGGTGCTGTTGATGTAGCCCTAAGCAGAGACTGGCGAAAATCACTTTCATGGAAAGGGGTTGCCAAGCTTCCAAAAAACTACGAGTTGCCTGAAATATCAGCAAACATTTTCTCAACAAATCTTGATGATTCTTTCAGTTAATGATCAGTACACCAAAACCACTTGGCTCACCAACTTTCGTTCTTCTAGGTTAAACCGTTCGTTTGCAGTAACCGTTTTCATTTTTAGGTTTCACTCTGTTTTCTCCTATAGGGATACATGTATTTGGAACTCTAAATCAAACACGGTTTGTGCTAGCTCTTTGAAACTTGACACAATAAATCAGTTTCAAGTTCTATCTCTATGGTTTGTGTGCTGTTGATGTAGCCCTAAGCAGAGACTGGCGAAAATCCCTTTCATGGAAAGGGGTTGCCAAGTTTCCAAAAAACTACGAGTTGCCTGATAACTCAGCAAACATTTTTCACCCAATCTTGATGATTCTTTCAGGTAATGATCAGTACACCAGAACCATTTGGCTCACCAAATTTCGTTCTTCTAGGTTAAACCGTTCGTTTGCAGTAACCGTTTTCATTTTTAGTTTTCACTCTGTTTTCTCCTATAGGGATACATGTATTTGGAACTCTAAATCAAACACCGTTTGTGCTAGCTCTTTGAAACTTGTCACAATAAAGCAGTTTCAAGTTCTATCTCTATGGTTTGTTTGCTGTTGATGTAGCCCTAAGCAGAGACTGGCGAAAATCACTTTCATGGAAAGGGGTTGCCAAGCTTCCAAAAAACTACGAGTTGCCTGAAATCTCAGCAAACATTTTTTCACCCAATCTTGATGATTCTTTCAGGTAATGATCAGTACACCAAAACCACTTGGCTCACCAAATTTCGTTCTTCTAGGTTAAACCGTTGGTTTGCAGTAACCGTTTTCATTTTTAGGTTTCACTGTGTTTTCTCCTACTGGGATACATGTATTTGGAACTCTAAATCAAACACGGTTTGTGCTAGCTCTTTGAAACTTGATACAATAAAGGAGTTTCAAGTTCTATCTCTATGGTTTGTGTGCTGTTGATGTATCCCTAAGCAGAGACTGGCGAAAATCACTTTCATGGAAAGGGGTTGCCAAGCTTCCAAAAACTACGAGTTGCCTGAAAACTCAGCAAACATTTTTTCACCCAATCTTGATGATTCTTTCAGGTAATGATCAGTACACCAAAACCATTTGGCTCACCAAATTTCGTTCTTCTAGGTTAAACCGTTCGTTTGCAGTAACCGTTTTCATTTTTAGGTTTCACTCTGTTCATTTTTAGGTTTCACTCTGTTTTCTCCTATAGGGATACATGTATTTGGAACTCTAAATCAAACACGGTTTGTGCTAGCTCTTGAAACTTGACTCAATAAAGCAGTTTCAATTTCTATCTCTATGGTTTGTTTGCTGTTGATGTATCCCTAAGCAGGACTGGCGAAAATCACTTACATGGAAAGGGGTTGCCAAGCTTCCAAAAAACTACGAGTTGCCTGAAATCTCAGCAAAAAATTTTTTCACCCAATCTTGATGATTCTTTCAGGTAATGATCAGTACACCAAAACCACTTGGCTCACCAAATTTCGTTCTTCTAGGTTAAACCGTTCGTTTGCATTAACCGTTTTCATTTTTAGGTTTCACGCTGTTTTCTCCTATAGGGATACATGTATTTGGAAATCTAAATCAAACACGGTTTGTGCTAGCTCTTTGAAACTTGACACAATAAAGCAGTTTCAAGTTCTATCTCTATGGTTTGTTTGCTGTTGATGTAGCCCTAAGCATAGACTGGCGAAAATCACTTTCATGGAAAGCGGTTGCCAAGCTTCCAAAAAACTACGAGTTGCCTGAAATCTCAGCAAATATTTTTCCACCCAATTTTGATGATCCTTTCAGGTAATGATCAGTACACCAAAACTACTCGGCTCACGAAATTTCGTTCTTCTATGTTAAACCGTTCGTGCAGTAACCGATTTCATTTTTAGGTTTCACTCTGTTTTCTCCTATAGGGATACATGTATTTGGAACTCTAAATCAAACACGGTTTGTGCTAGCTCTTTGAAGCTTGACACAATAAAGCAGCTTCAAGTTCTATCTCTATGGTTTGTTTGCTGTTGATGTAGCCCTAAGCAGAGACTGGCGAAAATCACTTTCATGGAAAGGGGTTGCCAAGCTTCCAAAAAACTACGAGTTGCCTGAAATCTCAGCAAACATTTTCTCACCCAATCTTGATGATTCTTTCAGGTAATGATCAGTACACCAAAACCACTTGGCTCACCAAATTTCGTTCTTCTAGGTTCAACCGTTCGTTTGCAGTAACCGTTTTCATTTTAGGTTTCACTCTGTTTTCTCCTATAGGGATACATGTATTTGGAACTCTAAATCAAACACGGTTTGTGCTAGCTCTTTGAAACTTGACACAATAAAGCAGGTTCAAGTTCTATCTCTATGGTTTGTTTGCTGTTGATGTAGCCCTAAGCAGAGACTGGCGAAAATCACTTTCATGGAAAGGGGTTGCCAAGCTTCCAAAAAACTAAGAGTTGCCTGAAATCTCAGCAAACATTTTCTCAACAAATCTTGATGATTCTTTCAGTTAATGATCAGTACACCAAAACCACTTGGCTAACCAAATTTCGTTCTTCTAGGTTAAACCGTTCGTTTGCAGTAACCGTTTTCATTTTTAGGTTTCACGCTGTTTTTCTCCTATAGGGATACATGTATTTCGAATTCTAAATCAAACACGGTTTTTGCTAGCTCTTTGAAACTTGACACAATAAAGCAGTTTCAAGTTCTATCTCTATGGTTTGTGTGCTGTTGATGTATCCCTAAGCAGAGACTGGCGAAAATCACTTTCAAGGAAAGGGGTTGCCAAGCTTCCAAAAAACTACGAGTTGCCTGAAATCTCAGCAAACATTTTTTCACCCCAATCTTCATGATTCTTACAGGTAATGATCAGTACATTAAAACCATTTGGCTCACCAAATTTGGTTCTTCTAGGTCAAACCGTTCATTTGCAGTAACCGTTTTCATTTTTAGGTTTCACTCTGTTTTCACCTATAGGGATACATATATTTGGAACTCCAAATGAAACACGGTTTGTGCTAGCTCTTTGAAACTTGACACAATAAAGCAGTTTCAAGTTCTATCTCTATGGTTTGTTTGCTGTTGATGTAGCCCTAAGCAGAGACTGGCGAAAATCACTTTCATGGAAAGGGGTTGCAAAGCTTCCAAAAAAGTACGAGTTGCCTGAAATCTCAGCAAACATTTTTCCACCCAATTTTGATGATCCTTTCAGGTAATGATCAGTACACCAAAACCACTTGGCTCACCAAATTTCGTTCTTCTAGGTTAAACTGTTCATTTGAAGTAACCGATTTCATTTTTAGGTTTCACTCTGTTTTTCTCCTATAGAGATACATGTATTTGGAACTCTAAATCAAACACGGTTTGTGCTAGCTCTTTGAAACTTGACACAATAAAGCAGCTTCAAGTACTATCTCTATGGTTTGTTTGCTGTTGATGTAGCCCTAAGCAGAGACTGGCGAGAATCACATTCATGGAAAGGGTTGCCAAGCTTCCAAAAACTACGAGTTGCCTGAAATCTCAGCCAAACATTTTCTCAACCAATCTTGATGATTCTTTCAGGTAATGATCAGTACACCAAAACCACTTGGCTCACCAAATTTCGTTCTTCTAGGTTAAACCGTTCGTTTGCAGTAACCGTTTTCATTTTTAGGTTTCATTCTGTTTTCTCCTATAGGATACATGTATTGGAACTCTAAATCAAACACGGTTTGTGCTAGCTCTTTGAAACTTGACACAATAAGCAGTTTCATGTTCTATCTCTATGCTTTGTTTGCTGTTGATGTAGCCCTAAGCAGAGACTGGCGAAAATCACTTTCATGGAAAGGGTTGCCAATTTCCAAAAAACTACGAGTTGCCTGAAATCTCAGCAAACTTTTTCTCACCCAATCTTGGTGATTCTTTTAGGTAATGATCAGTACACCAAAACCACTTGGCTCACCAAATTTCGTTCTTCTAGGTTAAACCGTTCGTTTGCAGTAACCATTTTCATTTTTAGGTTTCACTCTGTTTTCTCCTATAGGGATACATGTATTTGGAACTCTAAATCAAACACGGTTTGTGCTAGCTCTTTGAAACTTGACACAATAAAGCAGATTCAATTTCTATCTCTATGGTTTGTTTGCTGTTGATATAGCCCTAAGCAGAGAATGGCGAAAATCACTTACATGGAAAGGGGTTGCCAAGCTTCCAAAAAACTACGAGTTGCCTGAAATCTCAGCAAACATTTTTTCACCCAATCTTGATGATTCTTTCAGGTAATGATCAGTACACCAAAACCACTTGGCTCACCAAATTTCGTTCTTCTAGGTTAAACCGTTCGTTTGCAGTAACCGATTTCATTTTTAGGTTTCACTCTGTTTTCTCCTATAGGGATACATGTATTTGGAACTCTAAATCAAACACGGTTTGTGCTAGCTCTTTGAAACTTGACACAATAAAGCAGTTTCAAGTTCTATCTCTATGCTTTGTTTGCTATTGATGTAGCCCTAAGCAGAGACTGGCGAAAATCACTTTCATGGAAAGGGGTTGCCAAGCTTCCAAAAAACTACGAGTTCCCTGAAATCTCAGCAAACAATTTTTCACCCAATCTTGATGATTCTTTCAGGTAATGATCAGTACATCAAAACAACTTGGCTCACCAAATTTCGTTCTTCTAGGTTAAACCGTTCGTTTGCAGTAACCGTTTTCATTTTTAGGTTTCACTCTGTTTTCTCCTATAGGGATACATGTATTTGGAACTCTAAATCAAACACGGTTTGTGCTAGCTCTTTGAAACTTGACACAATAAAGCAGTTTCAAGTTCTATCTCTATGCTTTGTTTGCTGTTGATGTAGCCCTAAGCAGAGACTGGCGAAAATCACTTTCATGGAAAGGGGTTGCCAATTTCCAAAAAACTACGAGTTGCCTGAAATCTCAGCAAACTTTTTCTCACCCAATCTTGGTGATTCTTTCAGGTAATGATCAGTACACGAAAACCACTGGGCTCACCAAATTTCTTTCTTCTAGGTTAAACCGTTCGTTTGCAGTAACCGTTTTCATTTTTAGGTTTCACTCTGTTTTCTGCTATAGGGATACATGTATTTGGAACTCTAAATCAAACACGGTTTGTGCTAGCTCTTTGAAACTTGACACTATAAAGCAGTTTCAATTTCTATCTCTATGGTTTGTTTGCTGTTGATGTAGCCCTAAGCAGAGAATGGCGAAAATCACTTACATGGAAAGGGGTTGCCAAGCTTCCAAAAAATTACGAGTTGCCTGAAATCTCAGCAAACATTTTTTCACCCAATCTTGATGATTCTTTCAGGTAATGATCAGTACACCAAAACCACTTGGCTCACCAAATTTCGTTCTTCTAGGTTAAACCGTTCGTTTGCAGTAACCGATTTCATTTTTAGGTTTCACTCTGTTTTCTCCTATAGGATACATGTATTTGGAACTCTAAATCAAACTGGGTTTGTGCAACTCTTTGAAACTTGACACAATAAAGCAGTTTCAAGTTCTATCTCTATGCTTTGTTTGCTATTGATGTAGCCCAAAGCAGAGACTGGCGAAAATCACTTTCATGGAAAGGGGTTGCCAAGCTTCCAAAAAACTACGAGTTGCCTGAAATCTCAGCAAACATTTTTTCACCCAATCTTGATGATTCTTTCAGGTAATGATCAGTACATCAAAACAACTTGGCTCACCAAATTTCGTTCTTCTAGGTTAAACCGTTCGTTTGCAGTAACCGTTTTCATTTTTAGGTTTCACTCTGTTTTCTCCTGTAGGGATACATGTATTTGGAACTCTAAATCAAACACGGTTTGTGCTAGCCCTTTGAAACTTGACACAATAAAGAAGTTTGAAGTTCTATCTCTATGGTTTGTTTGCTGTTGATGTAGCCCTAAGCAGAGACTGGCGAAAATCACTTTCATGGAAAGGGGTTGCCAAGCTGCCAAAAAACTACGAGTTGCCTGAAATCTCAGCAAACATTTTTTCACCCAATCTTGATGATTCTTTCAGGTAATGATCAGTACACGAAAACCACTTGGCGCACCAAATTTCGTTCTTCTAGGTTAAACCGTTCGTTTACAGTAACCGTTTTCATTTTTAGGTTTCACTCTGTTTTCTCCTACAGGGATACATGTATTTGGAACTCTAAATCAAACACGGTTTGTGCTAGCTCTTTGAAAGTTGACACAATAAAGCAGTTTCCAGTTCTATCTCTATGGTTTTTTTGCTGTTGATGTAGCCCTAAGCAGAGACTGGCGAAAATCACTTTCATGGAAAGGGGGTTGCCAAGCTTCCAAAAAACTACGAGTTGCCTGAAATCTCAGCAAACATTTTTTCAACCAATCTTGATGATTCTTTCAGGTAATGATCAGTACACCAAAACCACTTGGCTCACCAAAATTTCGTTCTTCTAGGTTAAACGTTCGTTTGCAGTAACCGTTTTCATTTTTAGGTTTCACTCTGTTTTCTCCTATTGGGATACAATGTATTTGGAACTCTAAATCAAACACGGTTTGTGCTAGCTCTTTCAAACTTGACCAAATAAAGCTGTTTCAAGTTCTATCTCTATGGTTTGTTTGCTGTTGATGTAGCCCTAAGCAGAGACTGGCGAAAATCACTTTCATGGAAAGGGGTTGCCAAGCTTCCAAAAAACTACGAGTTGCCTGAAATCTCAGCAAACATTTTTTCACCCAATCTTCATGATTCTTTCAGGTAATGATCAGTACACCAAACCATTTGGCTCACCAAATTTCGTTCTTCTAGGTTAAACCGTTCGTTTGCAGTAACCGTTTTCATTTTTAGGTTTCACTCTGTTTTCTCCTATAGGGATACATGTATTTAGAACTCAAAATCAAACACGGTTTGTGCTAGCTCTTTCAAACTTGACACAATAAAGCAGTTTCAAGTTCTATCTCTATGGTTTGTTTGCTGTTGATGTAGCCCTAAGCAGAGACTGGCGAAGATCACTTTCATGGAAAGGGGTTGCCAAGCTTCCAAAAAACTACGAGTTGCCTGAAATCTCACCAAACATTTTTTCACCCAATCTTGATGATTCTTTCAGGTAATGATCAGTACACCAAAACCACTTGGCTCACCAAATTTCGTTCTTCTAGGTTAAACCGTTCGTTTGCAGTAACCGTTTTTATTTTTAGGTTTCACTCTGTTTTCTCCTATAGGGATACATGTATTTGGAACTCTAAATCAAACACGGTTTGTGCTAGCTCTTTGACTTGACACAATAAAGCAGTTTCAAGTTCTATCTCTATGCTTTGTTTGCTGTTGATGTAGCACTAAGCGGAGACTGGCGACAATCACTTTCATGGAAAGGGGTTGCCAAGCTTCCAAAAAACTACGAGTTGCCTGTAATCTCAGCAAACATTTTTTCACCCAATCTTGATGATTCTTTCAGGTAATGATCAGTACACCAAAACCACTTGGCTCACCAAGTTTCGTTCTTCTAGGTTAAACCATTCCTTTGCAGTAACCGTTTTCATTTTTAGGTTTCACTCTGTTTTCTCCTATAGGGATACATGTATTTGGAACTCTAAATCAAACACGGTTTGTGCTAGCTCTTTGAAACTTGACACAATAAAGCAGTTTCAAGTTCTATCTCTATGGTTTGTTTGCTGTTGATGTAGCCCTAAGCAGAGACTGGCGAAAATCACTTTCATGGAAAGGGGTTGCCAAGCTTCCAAAAAACTACGAGTTGCCTGAAATCTCAGCTAACATTTTTTCAACCAATCTTGATGATTCTTTCAGGTAATGATCAGTACACCAAAACCACTTGGCTCACCAAATTTCGTTCTTCAAGGTTAAACCGTTCATTTGCAGTAACCGTTTTCATTTTTAGGTTTCACTCTGTTTTCTCCTATAGAGATACATGTATTTGGAACTCTAAATATAACACGGTTTGTGCTAGCTCTTTGAAACTTGACACAATAAAGCAGTTTCAAATTCTATCTCTATGCTTTGTTTGCTGTTGATGTAGCCCTAAGCAGAGACTGGCGAAAATCACTTTCATGGAAAGGGGTTGCCAAGCTTCCAAAAAACTACGAGTTGACTGAAATCTCAGCAAACATTTTTTCACCCAATCTTGATAATTCTTTCAGATAATGATCAGTACACCAAAATCACTTGGCTCACCAAATTTCGTTCTTCTAGGTTAAACCGTTCGTTTGCAGTAACCGTTTTCATTTTTAGGTTTCACTCTGTTTTCTCCTATAGGGATACATGTATTTGGAACTCTAAATCAAACACGGTTTGTGCTAGCTCTTTGAAACTTGACACAATAAAGCAGTTTCAAGTTCTATCTCTATGTTTTGTATTCTGTTTATGTAGCCCTAAGCAGAGACTTTCGAAAATCACTTTCATGGAAAGGGGTTGCCAAGCTTCCAAAAAACTACGAGTTGCCTGTAAGCTCAGGAAATATTTTTTCACCCAATCTTGATGATTCTTTCAGGTAATGATCAGTACAACAAATCCACTTGGCTCACCAAATTTCGTTCCTCTAGGTTAAACCGTTCGTTTGCAATAACCGTTTTCATTTTTAGGTTTCACTCTGTTTTCTCCTATAGGGATACATGTATTTGGAACTCTAAATAAAACACGGTTTGTGCTAGCTCTTTGAAACTTGACACAATAAAGCAGTTTCAAGTTCTATCTCTATGCTTTGTTTGCTGTTGATGTAGCCCTTAGCAGAGAATGGCGAAAATCAGTTACATGGAAAGGGGTTGCCAAGCTTCCAAAAAACTAGGAGTTTCCTGAATCTCAGCAAACATTTTTTCACCCAATCTTGATGATTCTTTCAGATAATGATCAGTACACCAAAAGCACTTGGCTCACCAAATTTCGTTCTTCTAGGTTAAACCGTTCATTTGCAGTAACCGTTTTCATTTTTAGGTTTCACTCTGTTTTCTCCTATAGGGATACATGTATTTGAAACACTAAATTAAACACGGTTTGTGCTAGCTCTTTGAAACTTGACAAAATAAAGCAGTTTCAAGTTCTATCTCTATGGTTTGTGTGCTGTTGATGTAGCCGTAAGCAGAGACTGGCGACAATCACTTTCATGGAAAGGGGTTGCCAAGCTTCCAAAAAACTACGAGTTGCCTGTAATCTCAGCAAACATTTTTTCACCCAATCTTGATGATTCTTTCAGGTAATGATCAGTACACCAAATCCACTTGGCTCACCAAGTTTCGTTCTTCTAGGTTAAACCGTTCGTTTGCAGTAACCGTTTTCATTTTTAGGTTTCACTCTGTTTTCTCCTATAGGGATACATGTATTTGGAACTCTTAATCAAACACGGTTTGTGCTAGCTCTTTGAAACTTGACACAATAAAGCAGTTTCAAGTTCTATCTCTATGGTTTGTTTGCTGTTGATGTAGCCCTAAGCAGAGACTGGCGAAAATCACTTTCATGGAAAGGGGTTGCCAAGCTTCCAAAAAACTACGAGTTGCCTGAAATCTCAGCTAACATTTTTTCAACCAATCTTGATGATTCTTTCAGGTAATGATCAGTACACCAAAACCACTTGGCTCACCAAATTTCGTTCTTCAAGGTTAAACCGTTCGTTTGAAAGTAACCGTTTTCATTTTTAGGTTTCACTCTGTTTTCTCCTATAGGGATACATGTATTTGGAACTCTAAATCAAACACGGTTTGTGTTAGCTCTTTGAAACTTGACACAATAAAGCAGTTTCAAATTCTATCTCTATGCTTTGTTTGCTGTTGATGTAGCCCTAAGCAAAGACTGGCGAAAATCACTTTCATGGAAAGGGGTTGCCAAGCTTCCAAAAACTACGAGTTGACTGAAATCTCACCAAACATTTTTTCACCCAATCTTGATGATTCTTTCAGGTAATGATCAGTACATCAAAACCACTTGGCTCACCAAATTTCGTTCTTCTAGGTTAAACCGTTCGTTTTCATTAACCGTTTTCATTTTTAGGTTTCACGCTGTTTTCTCCTATAGGGATACATGTATTTGTAAATCTAAATCAAACACGGTTTGTGCTAGCTCTTTGAAACTTGACACAATAAAGCAGTTTCAAGTTCTATCTCTATGGTTTGTTTGCTGTTGATGTAGCCCTAAGCATAGACTGGCGAAAATCACTTTCATGGAAAGCGGTTGCGAAGCTTCCAAAAAACTACGAGTTGCCTGAAATCTCAGCAAACATTTTTCCACCCAATTTTGATGATCCTTTCAGGTAATGATCAGTACACCAAAACTACTTGGCTCACCAAATTTCGTTCTTCTATGTTAAACCGTTCGTGCAGTAACCCATTTCATTTTTAGGTTTCACTCTGTTTTCTCCTATAGGGATACATGTATTTGGAACTCTAAATCAAACACGGTTTGTGCTAGCTCTTTGAAACTTGACACAATGAAGCAGTTTCAATTTCTATCTCTATGGTTTGTTTGCTGTTGATGTAGCCCTAAGCAGAGACTGGCGAAAATCACTTACATGGAAAGGGTTGCCAAGCTTCCAAAAAATTACGAGTTGCCTGAAATCTCAGCAAACATTTTTTCACCCAATCTTGATGATTCTTTCAGGTAATGATCAGTACACCAAAACCACTTGGCTCACCAAATTTCGTTCTTCTAGGTTAAACCGTTCGTTTGCAGTAACCGTTTTCATTTTTAGGTTTCACTCTGTTTTCTCCTATAGGGATACATGTATTTGGAACTCTAAATCAAACACGGTTTGTGCTAGCTCTTTGAAACTTGACACAATAAAGCAGGTTTAAGTTCTATCTCTATGCTTTGTTTGCTGTTGATGTAGCCCTAAGCAGAGACTGGCGAAAATCACTTACATGGAAAGGGGTTGCCAAGCTTCCACAAAATTACGAGTTTCCTGAAATCTCAGCAAACATTTTTTCACCCAATCTTGATGATTCTTTCAGGTAATGATCAGTACACCAAAACCACTTGGCTCACCAAATTTCGTTCTTCTAGGTTAAACCGTTCGTTTGCAGTAACCGATTTCATTTTTAGGTTTCACTCTGTTTTCTCCTATAGGGATACATGTATTTGGAACTCTAAATCAAACACGGTTTGTGCTAGCTCTTTGAAACTTGACACAATAAAGCAGTTTCAAGTTCTATCTCTATGCTTTGTTTGCTATTGATGTAGCCCTAAGCAGAGACTGGCGAAAATCACTTTCATGGAAAGGGGTTGCCAAGCTTCCAAAAACTACGAGTTGCCTGAAATCTCAGCACACATTTTTTCACCCAATCTTGATGATTCTTTCAGGTAATGATCAGTACATCAAAACAACTTGGCTCACCAAATTTCGTTCTTCTAGGTTAAACCGTTCGTTTGCAGTAACCGTTTTCATTTTTAGGTTTCACTCTGTTTTCTCCTATAGGGATACATGTATTTGGAACTCTAAATCAAACACGGTTTGTGCTAGCTCTTTGAAAGTTGACACAATAAAGCAGTTTCCAGTTCTATCTCTATGGTTTTTTGCTGTTGATGTAGCCCTAAGTAGAGACTGGCGAAAATCACTTTCATGGAAAGGGGTTGCCAAGCTTCCAAAAAACTACGAGTTGCCTGAAATCTCAGCAAACATTTTTTCACCCAATCTTGATGATTCTTTCAGGTAATGATCAGTACACCAAAACCACTTGGCTCACCAAAATTTCGTTCTTCTAGGTTAAACCGTTCGTTTGCAGTAACCGTTTTCATTTTTAGGTTTCACTCTGTTTTCTCCTATAGGGATACATGTATTTGGAACTCTAAATCAAACACGGTTTGTGCTAGCTCTTTCAAACTTGACACAATAAAGCTGTTTCAAGTTCTATCTCTATGGTTTGTTTGCTGTTGATGTAGCCCTAAGCAGAGACTGGCGAAAATCACTTTAATGGAAAGGGGTTGCCAAGCTTCCAAAAAACTACGAGTTGCCTGAAATCTCAGCAAACATTTTTTCACCCAATCTTGATGATTCTTTCAGGTAATGATCAGTACACCAAACCATTTTGGCTCACCAAATTTGGTTCTTCTAGGTTAAACCGTTCGTTTGCAGTAACCGTTTTCATTTTCAGGTTTCACTCTGTTTTCTCCTATAGGGATACATGTATTTAGAACTCAAAATCAAACACGGTTTGTGCTAGCTCTTTCAAACTTGACACAATAAAGCAGTTTCAAGTTCTATCTCTATGGTTTGTTTGCTGTTGATGTAGCCCTAAGCAGAGACTGGCGAAGATCACTTTCATGGAAAGGGGTTGCCAAGCTTCCAAAAAACTACGAGTTGCCTGAAATCTCACCAAACATTTTTTCACCCAATCTTGATGATTCTTTCAGGTAATGATCAGTACACCAAAACCACTTGGCTCACCAAATTTCGTTCTTCTAGGTTAAACCGTTCGTTTGCAGTAACCGTTTTCATTTTTAGGTTTCACTCTGTTTTCTCTTATAGAGATACATGTATTTGGAACTCTAAATCAAACACGGTTTGTGCTAGCTCTTTGAAACTTGACACAATAAAGCAGTTTCAAATTCTATCTCTATGCTTTGTTTCCTGTTGATGTAGCCCTAAGCAGAGACTGGCGAAAATCACTTTCATGGAAAGGGGTTGCCAAGCTTCCAAAAAACTACGAGTTGACTGAAAACTCACCAAATATTTTTTCACCCAATCTTGATGATTCTTTCAGATAATGATCAGTACACCAAAATCACTTGGCTCACCAAATTTCGTTCTTCTAGGTTAAACCGTTCGTTTGCAGTAACCGTTTTCATTTTTAGGTTTCACTCTGTTTTCTCCTATAGGGATACATGTATTTGGAACTCTAAATCAAACACGGTTTGTGCTAGCTCTTTGAAACTTGACACAATAAAGCAGTTTCAAGTTCTATCTCTATGTTTTGTATTCTGTTTATGTAGCCCTAAGCCAGAGACTTTCGAAAATCACTTTCATGGGAAAGGGGTTGCCAAGCTTCCAAAAAACTACGAATTGCCTGAAATCTCAGCAAACATTTTTTCACCCAATCTTGATGATTCTTTCAGGTAATGATCAGTACACCAAAACCACTTGGCTCACCAAATTTCGTTCTTCTAGGTTAAACCGTTCGTTTGCAGTAACCGTTTTCATTTTTAGGTTTCACTCTGTTTTCTCCTATAGGGATACATGTATTTGGAACTCTAAATCAAACACGGTTTGTGCTAGCTCTTTGAAACTTGACACAATAAAGCAGTTTCAAGTTCTATCTCTATGCTTTGTTTGCTGTTGATGTAGCCCTTAGCAGAGACTGGCGAAAATCACTTTCATGGAAAGGGGTTGCCAAGCTTCCAAAAAACTAGGAGTTTCCTGAAATCTCAGCAAACATTTTTTCACCCAATCTTGATGATTCTTTCAGATAATGATCAGTACACCAAAAGCACTTGGCTCACCAAATTTCGTTCTTCTAGGTTAAACCGTTCATTTGCAGTAACCGTTTTCATTTTTAGGTTTCACTCTGTTTTCTCCTATAGGGATACATGTATTTGAAACACTAAATTAAACACGGTTTGTGCTAGCTCTTTGAAACTTGACAAAATAAAGCAGTTTCAAGTTCTATCTCTATGGTTTGTGTGCTGTTGATGTAGCCCTAAGCAGAGACTGGCGAAAATCCCTTTCATGGAAAGGGGTTGCCAAACTTCCAAAAAACTACGAGTTGCCTGAAATCTCAGCAAACATTTTTTCATCCAATCTTAATGATTCTTTAAAGTAATGATCAGTACACCAAAACCATTTGGCTCACCAAATTTCGTTCTTCTAGGTTAAACCGTTCGTTTGCAGTAACCGTTTTTATTTTTAGGTTTCATTCTGTTTTCTCCTATAGGGATACATGTATTTGGAACTCTAAATCAAACACGGTTTGTGCTAGCTCTTTGAAACTTGACACAATAAAGCAGTTTCAAGTTCTATCTCTATGCTTTGTTTGTTGTTGATGTAGCCCTAAGCAGAGACTGGCGAAAATCACTTTCATGTAAAGGGGTTGCCACGCTTCCAAAAAACTACGAGTTGCCTAAAATCTCAGGAAACATTTTTTCACCCAATCTTGATGATTCTTTCAGGTATTGATCAGTACACCAAAACCACTTGGCTCATCAAATTTCGTTCTTCTAGTTTAATGCTTTCTTTTGCAGTAACCGTTTTTATTTTTAGGTTTCACTCTGTTCATTTTTAGGTTTCACTCTGTTTTCTCCTATAGGGATACATGTATTTGGAACTCTAAATCAAACACGGTTTGTGCTAGCTCTTTGAAACTTGACACAATAAAGCAGTTTCAATTTCTATCTCTATGGTTTGATTGCTGTTGATGTATCCCTAAGCAGGACTGGCGAAAATAACTTTCATAGAAAGGGGTTGCCAAGCTTCCAAAAAACTATGAGTTGCCTGAAATCTCAGCAAACATTTTTTCACCCAATCTTGATGATTCATTCAGGTAATGATAAGTACACCAAAACCACTTGGCTCACCAAATTTCGTTCTTCTAGGTTAAACCGTTCGTTTGCAGTAACCGTTTTCATTTTTAGGTTTCACTCTGTTTTCTCCTATAGGGATACATGTATTTGGAACTCTAAATCAAACACGGTTTGTGATAGCTCTTTGAAACTTGACACAATAAAGCAGTTTCCAGTTTTATCACTATGTTTTGTTTGCTGTTGATGTAGCCCTAAGCAGAGACTGGCGAAAATCACTTTCATGGAAAAAGGTTGCCAAGCTTCCAAAAAACTACGAGTTCCCTGAAATGTCAGCAAACATTTTTTCACCCAATCTTGATGATTCTTTCAGGTAATGATCAGTACACCAAAACCACTTGGCTAACCAAATTTCGTTCTTCTAGGTTAAACCGTTCCTTTTCAGTAACCGTTTTCATTTTTAGGTTTCACTCTGTTTTCTCCCTATAGGGATACATGTATTTGGAACTCTAAATCAAACACGGTTTGTGCTAGCTCTTTGAAACTTGACACAATAAAGCAGTTTCAAGTTCTATCTCTATGCTTTGTTTGCTGTTGATGTAGCCCTAAGCAGAGACTGGCGAAGATCACTTTCATGGAAAGGGGTTGCCAAGCTTCCAAAAAACTACGAGTTGCCTGAAATCTCAGCAAACATTTTTTCACCCATCTTGATGATTCTTTCAGGTAATGATCAGTACACCAAAACCACTTGGCTCACCAAGTTTCGTTCTTCTAGGTTAAACCGTTCTTTTGCAGTAACCGTTTTCATTTTTAGGTTTCACTCTGTTTTCTCCTATAGGGATACATGTATTTGGAACTCTAAATCAAACACGGTTTGTGCTAGCTCTTTGAAACTTGACACAATAAAGCAGTTTCAAGTTCTATCTCTATGGTTTGTTTGCTGTTGATGTAGCCCTAAGCAGAGACTGGCGAAAATCACTTTCATGGAAAGGGGTTGCCAAGCTTCCAAAAAACTACGAGTTTCCTGAAATCTCAGCTAACATTTTTTCAACCAGTCTTGATGATTCTTTCAGGTAATGATCAGTACACCAAAACCACTTGACTCACCAAATTTCGTTCTTCTAGATTAAACCGTTCGTTTGCAGTAACCGTTTTCATTTTTAGGTTTCACTCTGTTTTCTCCTATAGGGATACATGTATTTGGAACTCTAAATAAAACACGGTTTGTGCTAGCTCTTTGAAACTTGACACAATAAAGCAGTTTCAAATTCTATCTCTATGCTTTGTTTGCTGTTGATGTAGCCCTAAGCAGAGACTGGCGAAAATCACTTTCATGGAAAGGGGTTGCCAAGCTTCCAAAAAACTACGAGTTGACTGAAATCTCACCAAACCATTTTTTCACCCAATCTTGATGATTCTTTCAGATAATGATCAGTACACCAAAATCACTTGGCTCACCAAATTTTGTTCTTCTAGGTTAAACCGTTCGTTCCAGTAACCGTTTTTCATTTTTAGGTTTCACTCTGTTTTCTCCTATAGGGATACATGTATTTGGAACTCTAAATCAAACACGGTTTGTGCTAGCTTTTTGAAACTTGACACAATAAAGCAGTTTCCAGTTCTATCTGTGTGCTTTGTTTGCTGTTGATGTAGCCCTAAGCCGAGACTGGCGAAAATCACTTTCATGGAAAGGGGTTGCCAAGCTTCCAAAAAACTACGAGTTGCCTGAAATCTCAGCAAACATTTTTTCACCCAATCTTGATGATTCTTTCAGGTAATGATCAGTACACCAAAATCACTTGGCTCACCAAGTTTCGTTCTTCTAGGTTAAACCGTTCCTTTGCAGTAACCGTTTTCATTTTTAGGTTTCACTCTGTTTTCTCCTATAGGGATACATGTATTTGGAACTCTAAATCAAACACGGTTTGTGCTAGCTCTTTGAACTTGACACAATAAAGCAGTTTCAAGTTCTATCTCTATGGTTTGTTTGCTGTTTATGTAGCCCTAAGCAGAGACTGGCGAAAATCACTTTCATGGAAAGGGGTTGCCAAGCTTCCAAAAAACTACGAGTTGCCTGAAATCTCCGCAATCATTTTTTCACCCAATCTTGATGATTCTTTCAGGTAATGATCAGTACACCAAAACCACTTGGCTCACCAAGTTTCGTTAATCTAGGTTAAACCGTTCGTTTGCAGCAACCGTTTTCATTTTTAGGTTTCACTCTGTTTTCTCCTATAGAAATACATGTATTTGGAACTCTAAATCAAACACGGTTTGTGCTAGCTCTTTGAAACTTGACACAATAAAGCAGTTTTAAGTTCTATCTCTATGGTTTGTTTGCTGTTGATGTAGCCCAAAGCAGAGACTGGCGAAAATCACTTTCATGGAAAAGGGTTGCCAAGCTTCCAAAAAACTACGAGTTGCCTGAAATCTCAGCAAACATTTTCTCACCCACTCTTGATGATTCTTTCAGGTAATGATCAGTACACCAAAACCACTTGGCTCACCAAATTTCGTTCTTCTAGGTTAAACCGTTCGTTTGCAGTAACCGTTTTTCATTTTTAGGTTTTCACTGTGTTTTCTCCTATAGAAATACATGTATTTGGAACTCTAAATCAAACACGGTTTGTGCTAGCTCTTTGAAACTTGACACAATAAAGCAGTTTCAAGTTCTATCTCTATGGTTTGTTTGCTGTTGATGTAGCCCTAAGCAGAGACTGGCGAAAATCACTTTCATGGAAAGGGGTTGCCAAGCTTCCAAAAAACTACGAGTTGCCTGAAATCTCAGCAAACATTTTTTCACCCAATCTTGATGATTCTTTCCGGTAATGATCAGTACACCAAAACCACTTGGCTCACCAAATTTCGTTCTTCTAGGTTAAACCGTTCGTTTGCAGTAATCGTTTTCATTTTTAGGTTTCACTCTGTTTCTCCTATAGGGATACATGTATTTGGAACTCTAAATAAAACACGGTTTGTGCTAGCTCTTTGAAACGTGACACAATAAATCAGTTTCAAGTTCTATCTCTATGCTTTGTTTGCTGTTGATGTAGCCCTTACCAGAGACTGGTGAAAATCAGTTTCATGGAAAGGGGTTGCCACGCTTCCAAAAAACTGCGAGTTGCCTGAAATCTCAGCAAACATTTTTTCACCCAATCTTGATGATTCTTTCAGGTAATGATCAGTACACCAAAACCACTTGGCTCACCAAATTTTGTTCTTCTAGGTTAAACCATTCGTTTGCAGTAACCGTTTTCATTTTTAGGTTTCACTCTGTTTTCTCCTATAGGGATACATGTATTGGAACTCTAAATCAAACACGGTTTGTGCTAGCTCTTTGAAACTTGACACAATAAAGCAGTTTGAAGTTCTATCTCTATGGTTTGTTTGCTGTGGATGTAGCCCTAAGCAGAGACTGGCGAAAATCACTTTCATGGAAAGGGGTTGCCAAGCTTCCAAAAATCTACGAGTTGCCTGAAATCTCAGCAAACATTTTTTCCTCCCAATCTTGATGATTCTTCAGGTAATGATCAGTACACCAAAACCCTTTGGCTCACCAAATTTCGTTCTTCTAGGTTAAACCGTTCATTTGCAGTAACCGTTTTCATTTTTTGTTTCACTCTGTTTTCTCCTATAGGGATACAAGTATTTGAAACTCTAAATTAAACACGGTTTGTGCTAGCTCTTTGAAACTTGACAAAATAAAGCAGTTTCAAGTTCTATCTCTATGGTTTGTGTGCTGTTGTTGTAGCCCTAAGTAGAGACTGGCGAACATCACTTTCATGGAAAGGGGTTGCCAAGCTTCCAAAAAACTACGAGTTGCCTGAAATCTCAGCAAACATTTTTTTCACCCAATCTTGATGATTCCTTCAGGTAATGATGAGTAAACCAAAACCACTTGGCTCACCAAATTTCGTTCTTCTAGGTTAAATCGTTCGTTTGCAGTAACCGTTTTCATTTTTAGGTTTCCCTCTGTTTTTCTCCTATAGGGATACATGTATTTGGAACTCTAAATCAAACACGGTTTGTGCTAGCTCTTTGAAACTTGACACAATAAAGCAGTTTCAAGTTCTATCTCTATGGTTTGTTTGCTGTTGATGTAGCCTTAAGCAGAGACTGGCAAAAATCACTTACATGGAAAGGGGTTTCAAGCTTCCAAAAACTACGAGTTGCCTGAAATCTCAACAAACATTTTTTCACCCAATCTTGATGATTCTTTCAGGTAATGATCAGTACAACAAAACCACTTGGCTCACCAAATTTCGTTCTTCTAGGTAAAACCGTTCGATTGCAGTAACCGTTTTCATTTTTAGGTTTCACTCTGTTTTCTCCTATAGGGATACATGTATTTGGAACTCTAAATCAAACACTGTTTGTGCTAGCTCTTTGAACCTTGACACAATAAAGCAGTTTCAAGTTCTATCTCTATGCTTTGTTTGCTGTTGATGTAGCCCTAAGCAGAGACTGGCGAAATCACTTTCATGGAAATGGGTTGCCAAGCTTCCAAAAAACTACGAGTTGCCTGAAATCTCAGCAAACATTTTTTCACCCAATCTTGATGATTCTTTCAGGTGATAGATCAGTACACCAAACACCTTGGCTCACCAAATTTCGTTCTTCTAAGTTCAACCGTTCGTTAGCAGTAACCGTTTTCATTTTTAGGTTTCACTCTGTTTTCTCCATATGGATACATGTATTTGGAACTCTAAATCAAACACGGTTTGTGCTAGCTCTTTGAAACTTGACACAATAAAGCAGTTTCAAGTTCTATTTCTATGCTTTGTTTGCTGTTGATGTAGCCCTAAGCAGAGACTGGCGAAAATCACTTTCATGGAAAGGGTTGCCAAGCTTCCAAATAACTACGAGTTGCCTGAAATCTCAGCAAACATTTTTCACCCAATCTTGATGATTCTTTCAGGTAATTATCAGTACACCAAAACCACTTGGCTCACCAAATTTCGTTCTTCTAGGTTAAACCGTTCGTTTGCAGTAACCATTTTCATTTTTAGGTTTCACTCTGTTTTCTCCTATAGGGATACATGTATTTGGAACTCTAAATCAAACACGCTTTGTGCTAGCTATTTGAAACTTGACACAATAAATCAGTTTCAAGTTCTATCTCTATGCTTTGTTTGCTGTTGATGTAGCCCTATGCAGAAACTGGCGAAAATCACTTTCATGGAAAGGGGTTCCCAAGCTTCCAAAAAACTACGAGTTGCCTGAAATCTCAGCAAACATTTTCTCACCCAATCTTAATGATTCTTTCAGGTAATGATCAGTACACCAAAACCACTTGGCTCACCAAATTTCGTTCTTCTAGGTTAAACCGTTCGTTCGCAGTAACCGTTTTAATTTTTAGTTTTCACTCTGTTTTCTCCTATATGGATACATGTATTTGGAACTCTAAATCAAACACGGTTTGTGCTAGCTCTTTGAAACTTGACACAATAAAGCAGTTTCAAGTTCTATCTCTATGCTTTGTTTTGCTGTTGCTGTAGACATAAGCAGAGACTGGCGAAAATCACTTTCATGGAAAGGGGTTGCCAAGCTTCCAAATAACTACGAGTTGCCTGAAATCTAAGCAAACATTTTTTCACCCAATCTTGATGATTCTTTCAGGTAATGATCAGTACAACAAAACCACTTGGCTCACCAAATTTCGTTCTTCTAGGTTAAACCGTTTCGTTTGCAGTAACCATTTTCATTTTTAGGTTTTCACTCTGTTTTCTCCTATAGGGATACATGTATTTGGAACACTCTAAATCAAACACGGTTTGTGCTAGCTCTTTGAAACTTGACACAATAAAGCAGTTTCAAGTTCTATCTCTATGCTTTGTTTGCTGTTGATGTAGCCCTAAGGAGAGACTGGCGAAAATGACTTTCATGGAAAGGGGTTGCCAAGCTTCCAAAAAACTACGAGTTGCCTGAAATCTCAGCAAACATTTTTTCACCCAATCTTGATGATTCTTTCAGGTAATGATCAGTACACCAAAACCACTTGGCTCACCAAATTTTGTTCTTCTAGGTTAAACCGTTCGTTTGCAGTAACCGTTTTCATTTTTAGGTTTCACTCTGTTTTCTCCTATAGGGATACATATATTTGGAAATCTAAAATCAAACACGGTTTGTGCTAGCTCTTTGAAACTTGACACAATAAAGCAGTTTCAAGTTCTATCTCTATGGTTTGTTTGCTGTTGATGTAGCCCTAAGCAGAGACTGGCGAAAATCACTTTCATGGAAAGGGGTTGCCAAGCTTCCAAAAAACTACGAGTTGCCTGAAATCTCAGCAAACATTTTTTCACCCAATCCTGATGATTCTTTCAGGTAATGATCAGTACAACAAAACCAATTGGCTCACCCAATTTCGTTCTTCTAGGTAAAACCGTTCGATTGCAGTAACCGTTTTCATTTTTAGGTTTCACTCTGTTTTCTCCTATAGGGATACATATATTTGGAACTCTAAATCAAACACGGTTTGTGCTAGCTCTTTGAAACTTGACACAATAAAGCAGTTTCAAGTTCTATCTCTCTGCTTTGTTTGCTGTTGATGTAGACCTAAGCAGAGACTGGCGAAAATCACTTTCATGGAAAGGGGTTGCCAAGCTTCCAAAAAACTACGAGTTGCCTGAAATCACAGCAAACATTTTCTCACCCAATCTTGATGATTCTTTCAGGTAATGATCAGTACACCAAAACCAATTGGCTCACCAAATTTCGTTCTTCTAGGTTAAACCGTTCGTTTGCAGTAACCGTTTTAATTTTTAGTTTTCACTCTGTTTTCTCCTATATGGATACATGTATTTCGAACTCTAAATCAAACACGGTTTGTGCTAGCTCTTTGAAACTTGACACAATAAAGCAGTTTCAAGTTCTTTCTCTATGCTTTGTTTGCTGTTGATGTAGCCCTAAGCAGAGACTGGCGAAAATCACTTTCATAGAAAGGGGTTGCCAAGCTTCCAAAAAACTACGTGTTTCCTGAAATCTCAGCAAACATTTTTTCACCCAGTCTTGATGATTCTTTCAGGTAATGATCAGTACACAAAAACCACTTGGCTCACCAAATTTTGTTCTTCTAGGTTAAACCATTCGTTTGCAGTAACCGTTTTCATTTTTAGGTTTCACTCTGTTTTCTCCCATAGAGATACATGTATTTGGAACTCTAAATCAAACACGGTTTGTGCTAGCTCTTTGAAACTTGACACAAAAAAGCACTTTCAAGTTCTATCTCTATGCTTTGTTTGCTGTTGATGTAGCCCTAAGCAGAGACTGGCGAAAATCACTTTCATGGAAAGGGGTTCCCAAGCTTTTAGAAAAACTACGAGTTGCCTGAAATCTCAGCAAACATTTTCTCACCCAATCTTGATGATTCTTTCAGGTAATGATCAGTACACCAAAACCACTTGGCTCACCAAATTTCGTTCTTCTACGTTAAACCGTTCGTTTGCAGTAACCGTTTTCATTTTTAGGTTTCACTCTGTTTTCTCCTATAGGGATACATGTATTTGGAACTCTAAATCAAACACGGTTTGTGCTAGCTCTTTGAAACTTGACACAATAAAGCAGTTTCAAGTTCTATCTCTATGCTTTGTTTGCTGTTGATGTAGCCCTAAGCAGAGACTGGCGAAAATCACTTTCATGGAAAGAGGTTGCCAAGCTTCCAAAAAACGACGAGTTGCCTGAAATCTCAGCACACATTTTTTCACCCAATCTTGATGATTCTTTCAGGTAATGATCAGTACACCAAAACCACATTGCTCACCAAATTTCGTTCTTCTAGTTTAAACCGTTTGTTTGAAGTAACCGTTTTCAATTTTAGGTTTCACTCTGTTTTCTCCTATAGGGATACATGTATTTGGAACTCTAAATCAAACACGCTTTGTGCTAGCTCTTTGAAACTTGACACAATAAAGCAGTTTCAAGTTCTATCTCTATGCTTTGTTTGCTGTTGATGTAGCCCTATGCAGAGACTGGGGAAAATCACTTTCATGGAAAGGGGTTGCCAAGCTTCCAAAAAACTATGAGTTGCCTGAAATCTCAGCAAACATTTTCTCACCCAATCTTGATGATTCTTTCAGGTAATGATCAGTACACCAAAACCACTTGGCTCACCAAATTTCGTTCTTCTAGGTTAAACCGTTCGTTTGCAGTAACCGTTTTAATTTTTAGTTTTCACTCTGTTTTCTCCTATATGGATACATGTATTTCGAACTCTAAATCAAACACGGTTTGTGCTAGCTCTTTGAAACTTGACACAATAAAGCAGTTTCAAGTTCTTTCTCTATGCTTTGTTTGCTGTTGATGTAGCCCTAAGCAGAGACTGGCGAAAATCACTTTAATTGAAAGTGGTTGCCAAGCTTCCAAAAAACTACGTGTTTCCTGAAATCTCAGCAAACATTTTTTCACCCAGTCTTGATGATTCTTTCAGGTAATGATCAGTACACAAAAACCACTTGGCTCACCAAATTTTGTTCTTCTAGGTTAAACCGTTCGTTTGCAGTAACCGTTTTCATTTTTAGGTTTCACTCTGTTTTCTCCCATAGAGATACATGTATTTGGAACTCTAAATCAAACACGGTTTGTGCTAGCTCTTTGAAACTTGACACAAAAAAGCAGTTTCAAGTTCTATCTCTATGCTTTGTTTGCTGTAGATGTAGCCCTAAGCAGAGACTGGTGAAAATCACTTTCATGGAAAGGGGTTCCCAAGCTTCCAGAAAAACTACGAGTTGCCTGAAATCTCAGCAAACATTTTCTCACCCAATCTTGATGATTCTTTCAGGTAATGATCAGTACACCAAAACCACTTGGATTACCAAATTTCGTTCTTCTAGGTTAAACTGTTCGTTTGCAGTAACCGTTTTCATTTTTAGGTTTCACTCTGTTTTCTCCTATAGGGATACATGTATTTGGAACTCTAAATCAAACACGGTTTGTGCTAGCTCTTTGAAACTTGACACAATAAAGCAGTTTCAAGTTCTATCTCTATGCTTTGTTTGCTGTTGATGTAGCCCTAAGCAGAGACTGGCGAAAATCACTTTCATGGAAAGAGGTTGCCAAGCTTCCAAAAAACGACGAGTTGCCTGAAATCTCAGCAAACATTTTTTTACCCAATCTTGATGATTCTTTCAGGTAATGATCAGTACACCAAAACCACATTGCTCACCAAATTTCGTTCTTCTAGTTTAAACCGTTTGTTTGAAGTAACCGTTTTCAATTTTAGGTTTCACTCTGTTTTCTCCTATAGGGATACATGTATTTGGAACTCTAAATCAAACACGCTTTGTGCTAGCTCTTTGAAACTTGACACAATAAAGCAGTTTCAAGTTCTATCTCTATGCTTTGTTTGCTGTTGATGTAGCCCTATGCAGAGACTGGCGAAAATCACTTTCATGGAAAGGGGTTGCCAAGCTTCCAAAAAACTATGAGTTGCCTGAAATCTCAGCAAACATTTTCTCACCCAATCTTGATGATTCTTTCAGGTAATGATCAGTACACCAAAACCACTTGGCTCACCAAATTTCGTTCTTCTAGGTTAAACCGTTCGTTTGCAGTAACCGTTTTAATTTTTAGTTTTCACTCTGTTTTCTTTTATAGGGATACATGTATTTGGAACTCTAAATCAAACTCGGTTTGTGCTAGCTCTTTGAAACTTGACACAATAAAGCAGTTTCAAGTTCTTTCTCTATGCTTTGTTTGCTGTTGATGTAGCCCTAAGCAGAGACTGGCGAAAATCACTTTAATTGAAAGTGGTTGCCAAGCTTCCAAAAAACTACGTGTTTCCTGAAATCTCAACAAACATTTTTTCACCCAGTCTTGATGATTCTTTCAGGTAATGATCAGTACACAAAAACCACTTGGCTCACCAAATTTTGTTCTTCTAGGTTAAACCGTTCGTTTGCAGTAACCGTTTTCATTTTTAGGTTTCACTCTGTTTTCTCCCATAGAGATACATGTATTTGGAACTCTAAATCAAACACGGTTTGTGCTAGCTCTTTGAAACTTGACACAAAAAAGCAGTTTCAAGTTCTATCTCTATGCTTTGTTTGCTGTAGATGTAGCCCTAAGCAGAGACTGGTGAAAATCACTTTCATGGAAAGGGGTTCCCAAGCTTCCAGAAAAACTACGAGTTGCCTGAAATCTCAGCAAACATTTTCTCACCCAATCTTGATGATTCTTTCAGGTAATGATCAGTACACCAAAACCACTTGGATTACCAAATTTCGTTCTTCTAGGTTAAACTGTTCGTTTGCAGTAACCGTTTTCATTTTTACGTTTCACTCAGTTTTCTCCTATAGGGATACATGTATTTGGAACTCTAAATCAAACATGGTTTGTGGTAGCTCTTTGAAACTTGACACAATCAAGCAGTTTTCAGTTCTATCTCTATGGTTTGTTTGCTGTTGATGTAGCCCTAATCAGAGACTGGCGAAAATCACTATCATGGAAAGAGGTTGCCAAGCTTCCAAAAAACGACGAGTTGCCTGAAATCTCAGCAAACATTTTTTCACCCAATCTTGATGATTCTTTCAGGTAATGATCAGTACACCAAAACCACATAGCTCACCAAATTTCGTTCTTCTAGATTAAACCGTTTGTTTGAAGTAACCGTTTTCAATTTTAGGTTTCACTCTGTTTTCTCCTATAGGGATACATGTATTTGGAACTCTAAATCAAACACGGTTTGTGCTAGCTATTTGAAACTTGACACAATAAAGCAGTTTCACGTTCTGTCTCTATTCTTTGTTTGCTGTTGTTGTAGCCCTAAGCAGAGATTGGCGAAAATCACTTTCATTGAAAGGGATTGCCAAGCTTCCAAAAAACTACGAGTTGCCTGAAATCTCAGCAAACATTTTTTCACCCAATCTTGATGATTCTTTCAGGTAATGATCAGTACACCAAAACCACTTGGCTCACCAAATTTCGTTCTTCTAGGTTGAACCGTTCATTTACAGTAACGGTTTTTATTTTTAGGTTTCACTCTGTTTTCTCCTATAGGGATACATTTATTTGGAACTCTAAATCAAACACGGTTTGTGCTAGCTCTTTGAAACTTGACACAATAAAGCAGTTTCAAGTTCTATCTCTATGCTTTGTTTGCTGTTGATGTGGCCCTAAGCAGAAACTGGCGAAAATCACTTTCATGGAAAGGGGTTGCCAAGCTTCCAAAAAACTACGAGTTGCCTGAAATCTCAGCAAACATTTTTTCACCCAATCTTGATGATTCTTTCAGGTAATGATCAGTACACCAAAACCACTTGGCTCACCAAATTTCGTTATTCTAGGTTAAACCGTTCGTTTGCAGTAACCGTTTTCATTTTTAGGTTTCACTCTGTTTTCTTTTATAGGGATACATGTATTTGGAACTCTAAATCAAACACGGTTTATGCTAGCTCTTTGAAACTTGACACAATAAAGCAGTTTCAAGTTCTATCTCTATGCTTTGTTTGCTGTTGTTGTTGCCCTAAGCAGAGACTGGCGAATATCACTTTCATGGAAAGGGGTTGCCAAGCTTCCAAAAAACTACGAGTTGCCTGAAATCTCAGCAAACATTTTCTCACCCAATCTTGATGATTCTTTCAGGTAATGATCAGTACACCAAAACCACTTGGCTCACCAAATTTCGTTTTTCTAGGTTAAACCGTTCGTTTGCAGTAACCGTTTTCATTTTTAGGTTTCACTCTGTTTTCTCCTATAGGGATACATGTATTTGGAACTCTAAATCAAACACGGTTTGTGCTAGCTCTTTGAAACTTGACACAATAAAGCAGTTTCAAGTTCTATCTCTATGGTTTGTTTGCTGTTGATGTAGCCCTAAGCAGAGACTGGCGAAAATCACTTTCATGGAAAGGCGTGCCAAGCTTCCAAAAAACTACGAGTTTCCTGAAATCTCAGCAAACATTTTTTCACCCAATCTTGATGATTCTTTCAGGTAATGATCAGTACACCAAAACCACTTGGCTCACCAAATTTCGTTCTTCTAGGTTAAACCGTTCGTTTGCAGTAACCGTTTTCATTTTTAGGTTTCACTCTGTTTTCTCCTATAGGGATACATGTATTTGGAACTCTAAATCAAACACGGTTTGTGCTAGCTCTTTGAAACTTGACACAATAAAGCAGTTTCAAAATCTATCTCTATGCTTTATTTGCTGTTGATGTAGCCCTAAGCAGAGACTCGCGAAAATCACTTTCATGGAAAGGGGTTGCCAAGCTTCCAAAAAACTACGAGTTGCCTGAAATCACAGCAAACATTTTTTCACCCAATCTTGATGATTCTTTCAGGGAATGATCAGTACACCAAAACCACTTGGCTCACCAAATTTCGTTTTTCTAGGTTAAACCGTTCGTTTGCTGTAAACGTTTTCATTTTTAGGTTTCACTCTGTTTTCTCCTATAGGGATACATGTATTTGGAACTCTAAATCAAACACGGTTTGTGCTAGCTCTTTGAAACTTGACACAATAAAGCAGTTTCCAGTTCTATCTCTATGCTTTGTTTGCTGTTGATGTAGCCCTAAGCAGAGACTGGCAAAAATCACTTTCATGGAAAGGGGTTGCCAAGCTTCCAAAAAACTACGAGTTGCCTGAAATCTCAGCAAACATTTTTTCACCCAATCTTGATGATTCTTTCAGGTAATGATCAGTACACCAAAACCACTTGGCTCACCAAATTTCGTTCTTCTAGGTTAAACCGTTCGTTTGCAGTAACCGTTTTCATTATTAGGTTTCACTCTGTTTTCTCCTATAGGGATACATGTATTTGGAACTCTAAATCAAACACGGTTTGTGCTAGCTCTTTGAAACTTGAAACAATAAAGCAGTTTCAAGTTCTATCTCTATGGTTTGTTTGCTGTTGATGTAGCCCTAAGCAGAGACTGGCGAAAATCACTTTCATGGAAAGGGGTTGCCAAGCTTCCAAAAAACTACGAGTTGCCTGAAATCTCAGCAAACATTTTTTCACCCAATCTTGATGATTCTTTCAGGTAATGATCAGTACACCAAAACCACTTTGCTCACCAAATTTCGTTCTTCTAGGTTAAACAGTTCGTTTGCAGTAACTGTTTTCATTTTTAGGTTTCACTCTGTTTTCTCCTATAAGAATACATGTATTTGGAACTCTAAATCAAACACGGTTTGTGCTAGCTCTTTGAAACTTGACACAATAAAGCAGTTTCAAGTTCTATCTCTATGCTTTGTTTGCTGTTGTTGTAGCCCTAAGAAGAGACTGGCGAAAATCACTTTCATGGAAAGGGGTTGCCAAGCTTCCAAAAAACTACGAGTAGCCTGAAATCTCAGCAAATATTTTTTGACCCAATCTTGATGATTCTTTCAGGTAATGATCAGTACAGCAAAACCACTTGGCTCACCAAATTTCATTCTTCTAGGTTAAACCGATCGTTTGCAGGAACCGTTTTCATTTTCAGGTTTCACTCTGTTTTCTCCTATAGGGATACATGTATTTGGAACTCTAAATCAAACACGTTTGTGCTAGCTCTTTGAAACTTGACACAATAAAGCAGTTTCCAGTTTTATTTCTATGCTTTGTTTGCTGTTGATGTAGCCCTAAGCAGAGACTGGCAAAAATCACTTTCATGAAAAGGGGTTGCCAAGCTTCCAAAAAACTACGAGTTGCCTGAAATCTCAGCAAACATTTTTTCACCTAATCTGATGATTCTTTCAGGTAATGATCAGTACACAAAAACCACTTGGCTCACCAAATTTCGTTCTTCAAGGTGAAACCGTTCGTTTGCAGGAACCGTTTTCATTTTCAGGTTTCACTCTGTTTTCTCCTATAGGGATACATGTATTTGGAACTCTAAATCAAACACGGTTTGTGCTAGCTCTTTGAAACTTGACACAATAAAGTAGTTTTGGGTTCTATCTCTATGGTTTTTTTGCTGTTGATGTAGCCCTAAGCAGAGACTGGAGAAAATCACTTTCATGGAAAGGGGTTGCCAAGCTTCCAAAAAACTACGAGTTGCCTGAAATCTCAGCAAACATTTTTTTCACCCAATCTTGATGATTCTTTCAGGTAATGATCAGTACACCAAAACCACTTGGATTACCAAATTTCGTTCTTCTAGGTTAAACCGTTCGTTTGCAGTAACCGTTTTCATTTTTACGTTTCACTCTGTTTTCTCCTATAGGGATACATGTATTTGGAACTCTAAATCAAAAACGGTTTGTGCTAGCTCTTTGAAACTTGACACAATAAAGCAGTTTCAAATTCTATTTCTATGCTTTGTTTGATGTTGATGTAGCCCTAAGCAGAGACTGGCGAAAATCACTTTCATGGAAAGGGTTGCCAAGCTTCCAAAAAACTACGAGTTGCCTGAAATCTCAGCAAACATTTTTTCACCCAATCTTGATGATTCTTTCAGGTAATGATCAGTACACCAAAACCACTTGGCTCACCAAATTTCGTTTTTCTAGGTTAAACCGTTCGTTTGCAGTAACCGTTTTCATTTTTAGGTTTCACTCTGTTTTCTCCTATAGGGATACATGTATTTGGAACTCTAAATCAAACACGGTTTGTGCTAGCTCTTTGAAACTTGACACAATAAAGCAGTTTCAAGTTCTATCTCTATGGTTTGTTTGCTGTTGATGTAGCCCTAAGCAGAGACTGGCGAAAATCACTTTCATGGAAAGGCGTGCCAAGCTTCCAAAAAACTACGAGTTTCCTGAAATCTCAGCAAACATTTTTTCACCCAATCTTGATGATTCTTTCAGGTAATGATCAGTACACCAAAACCACTTGGCTCACCAAATTTCGTTCTTCTAGGTTACACCGTTCGTTTGCAGTAACCCTTTTTATTTTTAGGTTTCACTCTGTTTTCTCCTATAGGGATACTTGTATTTGGAACTCTAAATCAAACACGGATTGTGCTAGCTCTTTGAAACTTGACACAATAAAGCAGTTTCAAGTTCTATCTCTATGCTTTTTTTGCTGTTGATGTAGCCCTAAGCAGAGACTGGCGAAAATCACTTTCATAGAAAGGGGTGCCAAGCTTCCAAAAAACTACGAGTTGCCTGAAATCTCAGCAAACATTTTTTCACCCAATCTTGATGATTCTTTCAGGTAATGATCAGTACACCAAAACCACTTGGCTCACCAAATTTCATTCTTCTAGGTTAAACCGTTCGTTTGCAGTAACCGTTTTCATTTTTAGGTTTCACTCTGTTTTCTCCTATACGGATACATGTATTTGGAACTCTAAATCAAACACGGTTTGTGCTAGCTCTTTGAAACTTGACACAATAAAGCAGTTTCAAGTTCTATCTCTATGGTTTGTTTGCTGTTGATGTAGCCCTAAGCAGAGACTGGCGAAAATCACTTTCATGGAAAGGGGTTGCCAAGCTTCCAAAAAACTACGAGTTGCCTGAAATCTCAGCAAACATTTTTTCACCCAATCTTGATGATTCTTTCAGGTAATGATCAGTACACCAAAACCACTTGGCTCACCAAATTTCGTTCTTCTAGGTTAAACCGTTCGTTTGCAGTAACCGTTTTCATTTTTAGGTTTCACTCTGTTTTCTCCTATAGGGATACATGTATTTGGAACTCTAAATCAAACACGATTTGTGCTAGCTCTTTGAAAGTTGACACAATAAAGCAGTTTCAAGTTCTATCTCTATGCTTTGTTTGCTGTTGATGTAGCCCTAAGCAGAGACTGGCGAAAATCACTTTCATGGAAAGGGGTTGCCAAGCTTCCAAAAAACTACGAGTTGCCTGAAATCTCAGCAAACATTTTTTCCCCCAATCTTGATGATTCTTTCAGGTAATGATCAGTACACAAAAACCACTTGGCTCACCAAATTTCGTTCTTCTAGGTTATACTGTTTGTTTGTAGTAACCGTTTTCATTTTTAGGTTTCCCTCTGTTTTCTCCTATAGGGATACATGTATTTGGAACTCTAAATCAAACACGGTTTGTGCTAGCTCTTTGAAACTTGACACAATAAAGCAGTTTTAACTTCTAACTTTACGGTTTGTTTGCTGTTAATGTAGCCCTAAGCAGCGACTGGCGAAAATCACTTTCATGGAAAGGGGTTGCCAAGCTTCCAAAAAAACTACTAGTTGCCTGAAATCTCAGCAAACATTTTTTCACCCAATCTTGATGATTCTTTCAGGCAATGATCAGTACACCAAAACCACTTGGCTCACCAAGTTTCATTCTTCTTGGTTAAACCGATCGTTTGCAGTAACCGTTTTCATTTTCAGGTTTCACTCTGTTTTCTCCTATAGGGATACATGTATTTGGAACTCTAAATCATACACGATTTGTGCTAGCTCTTTGAAACTTGACACAATAATGCAGTTTCCAGTTTTATCTCTATGCTTTGTTTGCTGTTGATGTAGCCCTAAGCAGAGACTGGCGAAAATCACTTTAATTGAAAGTGGTTGCCAAGCTTCCAAAAAACTACGTGTTTCCTGAAATCTCAGCAAACATTTTTTCACCCAGTCTTGATGATTCTTTCAGGTAATGATCAGTACACAAAAACCACTTGGCTCACCAAATTTTGTTCTTCTAGGTTAAACCGTTCGTTTGCAGTAACCGTTTTCATTTTTAGGTTTCACTCTGTTTTCTCCCATAGAGATACATGTATTTGGAACTCTAAATCAAACACGGTTTGTGCTAGCTCTTTGAAACTTGACACAAAAAAGCAGTTTCAAGTTCTATCTCTATGCTTTGTTTGCTGTAGATGTAGCCCTAAGCAGAGACTGGTGAAAATCACTTTCATGGAAAGGGGTTCCCAAGCTTCCAGAAAAACTACGAGTTGCCTGAAATCTCAGCAAACATTTTCTCACCCAATCTTGATGATTCTTTCAGGTAATGATCAGTACACCAAAACCACTTGGATTACCAAATTTCGTTCTTCTAGGTTAAACTGTTCGTTTGCAGTAACCGTTTTCATTTTTAAGTTTCACTCAGTTTTCTCCTATAGGGATACATGTATTTGGAACTCTAAATCAAACATGGTTTGTGGTAGCTCTTTGAAACTTGACACAATCAAGCAGTTTTCAGTTCTATCTCTATGGTTTGTTTGCTGTTGATGTAGCCCTAATCAGAGACTGGCGAAAATCACTATCATGGAAAGAGGTTGCCAAGCTTCCAAAAAACGACGAGTTGCCTGAAATCTCAGCAAACATTTTTTCACCCAATCTTGATGATTCTTTCAGGTAATGATCAGTACACCAAAACCACATAGCTCACCAAATTTCGTTCTTCTAGGTTAAACCGTTTGTTTGAAGTAACCGTTTTCAATTTTAGGTTTCACTCTGTTTTCTCCTATAGGGATACATGTATTTGGAACTCTAAATCAAACACGGTTTGTGCTAGCTCTTTGAAACTTGACACAATAAAGCAGTTTCACGTTCTGTCTCTATTCTTTGTTTGCTGTTGGTGTAGCCCTAAGCAGAGATTGGCGAAAATCACTTTCATTGAAAGGGATTGCCAAGCTTCCAAAAAACTACGAGTTGCCTGAAATCTCAGCAAACATTTTTTCACCCAATCTTGATGATTCTTTCAGGTAATGATCAGTACACCAAAACCACTTGGCTCACCATATTTCATTCTTCTAGGTTAAACCGTTCGTTTGCAGTAACCGTTTTCATTTTTAGGTTTCACTCTGTTTTCTCCTATAGGGATACATGTATTTCGAACTCTAAATCAAACACGGTTTGTGCTAGCTCTTTGAAACTTGACACAATAAAGCAGTTTCAAGTTCTATCTCTATGGTTTGTTTGCTGTTGATGTAGCCCTAAGCAGAGACTGGCGAAAATCACTTTCATGGAAAGGGGTTGCCAAGCTTCCAAAAAACTACGAGTTGCCTGAAATCTCAGCAAACATTTTTTCACCCAATCTTGATGATTCTTTCAGGTAATGATCAGTACACCAAAACCACTTGGCTCACCAAATTTCGTTCTTCTAGGTTAAACCGTTCGTTTGCAGTAACCGTTTTCATTTTTAGGTTTCACTCTGTTTTCTCCTATAGGGATACATGTATTTGGAACTCTAAATCAAACACGATTTGTGCTAGCTCTTTGAAAGTTGACACAATAAAGCAGTTTCAAGTTCTATCTCTATGCTTTGTTTGCTGTTGATGTAGCCCTAAGCAGAGACTGGCGAAAATCACTTTCATGGAAAGGGGTTGCCAAGCTTCCAAAAAACTACGAGTTGCCTGAAATCTCAGCAAACATTTTTTCCCCCAATCTTGATGATTCTTTCAGGTAATGATCAGTACACAAAAACCACTTGGCTCACCAAATTTCGTTCTTCTAGGTTATACTGTTTGTTTGTAGTAACCGTTTTCATTTTTAGGTTTCCCTCTGTTTTCTCCTATAGGGATACATGTATTTGGAACTCTAAATCAAACACGGTTTGTGCTAGCTCTTTGAAACTTGACACAATAAAGCAGTTTTAACTTCTAACTTTACGGTTTGTTTGCTGTTAATGTAGCCCTAAGCAGCGACTGGCGAAAATCACTTTCATGGAAAGGGGTTGCCAAGCTTCCAAAAAAACTACTAGTTGCCTGAAATCTCAGCAACATTTTTTCACCCAATCTTGATGATTCTTTCAGGCAATGATCAGTACACCAAAACCACTTGGCTCACCAAGTTTCATTCTTCTTGGTTAAACGATCGTTTGCAGTAACCGTTTTCATTTTCAGGTTTCACTCTGTTTTCTCCTATAGGGATACATGTATTTGGAACTCTAAATCATACACGATTTGTGCTAGCTCTTTGAAACTTGACACAATAATGCAGTTTCCAGTTTTATCTCTATGCTTTGTTTGCTGTTGATGTAGCCCTAAGCAGAGACTGGCGAAAATCACTTTAATTGAAAGTGGTTGCCAAGCTTCCAAAAAACTACGTGTTTCCTGAAATCTCAGCAAACATTTTTTCACCCAGTCTTGATGATTCTTTCAGGTAATGATCAGTACACAAAAACCACTTGGCTCACCAAATTTTGTTCTTCTAGGTTAAACCGTTCGTTTGCAGTAACCGTTTTCATTTTTAGGTTTCACTCTGTTTTCTCCCATAGAGATACATGTATTTGGAACTCTAAATCAAACACGGTTTGTGCTAGCTCTTTGAAACTTGACACAAAAAAGCAGTTTCAAGTTCTATCTCTATGCTTTGTTTGCTGTAGATGTAGCCCTAAGCAGAGACTGGTGAAAATCACTTTCATGGAAAGGGGTTCCCAAGCTTCCAGAAAAACTACGAGTTGCCTGAAATCTCAGCAAACATTTTCTCACCCAATCTTGATGATTCTTTCAGGTAATGATCAGTACACCAAAACCACTTGGATTACCAAATTTCGTTCTTCTAGGTTAAACTGTTCGTTTGCAGTAACCGTTTTCATTTTAAGTTTCACTCAGTTTTCTCCTATAGGGATACATGTATTTGGAACTCTAAATCAAACATGGTTTGTGGTAGCTCTTTGAAACTTGACACAATCAAGCAGTTTTCAGTTCTATCTCTATGGTTTGTTTGCTGTTGATGTAGCCCTAATCAGAGACTGGCGAAAATCACTATCATGGAAAGAGGTTGCCAAGCTTCCAAAAAACGACGAGTTGCCTGAAATCTCAGCAAACATTTTTTCACCCAATCTTGATGATTCTTTCAGGTAATGATCAGTACACCAAAACCACATAGCTCACCAAATTTCGTTCTTCTAGGTTAAACCGTTTGTTTGAAGTAACCGTTTTCAATTTTAGGTTTCACTCTGTTTTCTCCTATAGGGATACATGTATTTGGAACTCTAAATCAAACACGGTTTGTGCTAGCTCTTTGAAACTTGACACAATAAAGCAGTTTCACGTTCTGTCTCTATTCTTTGTTTGCTGTTGGTGTAGCCCTAAGCAGAGATTGGCGAAAATCACTTTCATTGAAAGGGATTGCCAAGCTTCCAAAAAACTACGAGTTGCCTGAAATCTCAGCAAACATTTTTTCACCCAATCTTGATGATTCTTTCAGGTAATGATCAGTACACCAAAACCACTTGGCTCACCAAATTTCGTTCTTCTAGGTTCAACCGTTCATTTGCAGTAACGGTTTTTATTTTTAGGTTTCAATCTGTTTTCTCCTATATGGATACATGTATTTCGAACTCTAAATCAAACACGGTTTGTGCTAGCTCTTTGAAACTTGACACAATAAAGCAGTTTCAAGTTCTTTCTCTATGCTTTGTTTGCTGTTGATGTAGCCGTAAGCAGAGACTGGCGAAAATCACTTTCATAGAAAGGGGTTGCCAAGCTTCCAAAAAACTACGTGTTTCCTGAAATCTCAGCAAACATTTTTTCACCCAGTCTTGATGATTCTTTCAGGTAATGATCAGTACACAAAAACCACTTGGCTCACCAAATTTTGTTCTTCTAGGTTAAACCGTTCGTTTGCAGTAACCGTTTTCATTTTTAGGTTTCACTCTGTTTTCTCCCATAGAGATACATGTATTTGGAACTCTAAATCAAACACGGTTTGTGCTAGCTCTTTGAAACTTGACACAAAAAAGCACTTTCAAGTTCTATCTATATGCTTTGTTTGCTGTTGATGTAGCCCTAAGCAGAGACTGGCGAAAATCACTTTCATGGAAAGGGGTTCCCAAGCTTTTAGAAAAACTACGAGTTGCCTGAAATCTCAGCAAACATTTTCTCACCCAATCTTGATGATTCTTTCAGGTAATGATCAGTACACCAAAACCACTTGGCTCACCAAATTTCGTTCTTCTACGTTAAACCGTTCGTTTGCAGTAACCGTTTTCATTTTTAGGTTTCACTCTGTTTTCTCCTATAGGGATACATGTATTTAGAACTCTAAATCAAACACGGTTTGTGCTAGCTCTTTGAAACTTGACACAATAAAGCAGTTTCAAGTTCTATCTCTATGCTTTGTTTGCTGTTGATGTAGCCCTAAGCAGAGACTGGCGAAAATCACTTTCATGGAAAGAGGTTGCCAAGCTTCCAAAAAACGACGAGTTGCCTGAAATCTCAGCAAACATTTTTTTACCCAATCTTGATGATTCTTTCAGGTAATGATCAGTACACCAAAACCACATTGCTCACCAAATTTCGTTCTTCTAGTTTAAACCGTTTGTTTGAAGTAACCGTTTTCAATTTTAGGTTTCACTCTGTTTTCTCCTATAGGGATACATGTATTTGGAACTCTAAATCAAACACGCTTTGTGCTAGCTCTTTGAAACTTGACACAATAAAGCAGTTTCAAGTTCTATCTCTATGCTTTGTTTGCTGTTGATGTAGCCCTATGCAGAGACTGGCGAAAATCACTTTCATGGAAAGGGGTTGCCAAGCTTCCAAAAAACTATGAGTTGCCTGAAATCTCAGCAAACATTTTCTCACCCAATCTTGATGATTCTTTCAGGTAATGATCAGTACACCAAAACCACTTGGCTCACCAAATTTCGTTCTTCTACGTTAAACCGTTCGTTTGCAGTAACCGTTTTCATTTTTAGGTTTCACTCTGTTTTCTCCTATAGGGATACATGTATTTGGAACTCTAAATCAAACACGGTTTGTGCTAGCTCTTTGAAACTTGACACAATAAAGCAGTTTCAAGTTCTATCTCTATGGTTTGTTTGCTGTTGATGTAGCCCTAAGCAGAGACTGGCGAAAATCACTTTCATGGAAAGGCGTGCCAAGCTTCCAAAAAACTACGAGTTTCCTGAAATCTCAGCAAACATTTTTTCACCCAATCTTGATGATTCTTTCAGGTAATGATCAGTACACCAAAACCACTTGGCTCACCAAATTTCGTTCTTCTAGGTTACACCGTTCGTTTGCAGTAACCCTTTTTATTTTTAGGTTTCACTCTGTTTTCTCCTATAGGGATACTTGTATTTGGAACTCTAAATCAAACACGGATTGTGCTAGCTCTTTGAAACTTGACACAATAAAGCAGTTTCAAGTTCTATCTCTATGCTTTTTTTGCTGTTGATGTAGCCCTAAGCAGAGACTGGCGAAAATCACTTTCATAGAAAGGGGTGCCAAGCTTCCAAAAAACTACGAGTTGCCTGAAATCTCAGCAAACATTTTTTCACCCAATCTTGATGATTCTTTCAGGTAATGATCAGTACACCAAAACCACTTGGCTCACCAAATTTCATTCTTCTAGGTTAAACCGTTCGTTTGCAGTAACCGTTTTCATTTTTAGGTTTCACTCTGTTTTCTCCTATAGGGATACATGTATTTGGAACTCTAAATCAAACACGGTTTGTGCTAGCTCTTTGAAACTTGACACAATAAAGCAGTTTCAAGTTCTATCTCTATGGTTTGTTTGCTGTTGATGTAGCCCTAAGCAGAGACTGGCGAAAATCACTTTCATGGAAAGGGGTTGCCAAGCTTCCAAAAAACTACGAGTTGCCTGAAATCTCAGCAAACATTTTTTCACCCAATCTTGATGATTCTTTCAGGTAATGATCAGTACACCAAAACCACTTGGCTCACCAAATTTCGTTCTTCTAGGTTAAACCGTTCGTTTGCAGTAACCGTTTTCATTTTTAGGTTTCACTCTGTTTTCTCCTATAGGGATACATGTATTTGGAACTCTAAATCAAACACGATTTGTGCTAGCTCTTTGAAAGTTGACACAATAAAGCAGTTTCAAGTTCTATCTCTATGCTTTGTTTGCTGTTGATGTAGCCCTAAGCAGAGACTGGCGAAAATCACTTTCATGGAAAGGGGTTGCCAAGCTTCCAAAAAACTACGAGTTGCCTGAAATCTCAGCAAACATTTTTTCCCCCAATCTTGATGATTCTTTCAGGTAATGATCAGTACACAAAAACCACTTGGCTCACCAAATTTCGTTCTTCTAGGTTATACTGTTTGTTTGCAGTAACCGTTTTCATTTTTAGGTTTCCCTCTGTTTTCTCCTATAGGGATACATTTATTTGGAACTCTAAATCAAACACGGTTTGTGCTAGCTCTTTGAAACTTGACACAATAAAGCAGTTTTAACTTCTAACTTTACGGTTTGTTTGCTGTTAATGTAGCCCTAAGCAGCGACTGGCGAAAATCACTTTCATGGAAAGGGGTTGCCAAGCTTCCAAAAAAACTACTAGTTGCCTGAAATCTCAGCAAACATTTTTTCACCCAATCTTGATGATTCTTTCAGGCAATGATCAGTACACCAAAACCACTTGGCTCACCAAGTTTCATTCTTCTTGGTTAAACCGATCGTTTGCAGTAACCGTTTTCATTTTCAGGTTTCACTCTGTTTTCTCCTATAGGGATACATGTATTTGGAACTCTAAATCATACACGATTTGTGCTAGCTCTTTGAAACTTGACACAATAATGCAGTTTCCAGTTTTATCTCTATGCTTTGTTTGCTGTTGATGTAGCCCTAAGCAGAGACTGGCGAAAATCACTTTAATTGAAAGTGGTTGCCAAGCTTCCAAAAAACTACGTGTTTCCTGAAATCTCAGCAAACATTTTTTCACCCAGTCTTGATGATTCTTTCAGGTAATGATCAGTACACAAAAACCACTTGGCTCACCAAATTTTGTTCTTCTAGGTTAAACCGTTCGTTTGCAGTAACCGTTTTCATTTTTAGGTTTCACTCTGTTTTCTCCCATAGAGATACATGTATTTGGAACTCTAAATCAAACACGGTTTGTGCTAGCTCTTTGAAACTTGACACAAAAAAGCAGTTTCAAGTTCTATCTCTATGCTTTGTTTGCTGTAGATGTAGCCCTAAGCAGAGACTGGTGAAAATCACTTTCATGGAAAGGGGTTCCCAAGCTTCCAGAAAAACTACGAGTTGCCTGAAATCTCAGCAAACATTTTCTCACCCAATCTTGATGATTCTTTCAGGTAATGATCAGTACACCAAAACCACTTGGATTACCAAATTTCGTTCTTCTAGGTTAAACTGTTCGTTTGCAGTAACCGTTTTCATTTTTAAGTTTCACTCAGTTTTCTCCTATAGGGATACATGTATTTGGAACTCTAAATCAAACATGGTTTGTGGTAGCTCTTTGAAACTTGACACAATCAAGCAGTTTTCAGTTCTATCTCTATGGTTTGTTTGCTGTTGATGTAGCCCTAATCAGAGACTGGCGAAAATCACTATCATGGAAAGAGGTTGCCAAGCTTCCAAAAAACGACGAGTTGCCTGAAATCTCAGCAAACATTTTTTCACCCAATCTTGATGATTCTTTCAGGTAATGATCAGTACACCAAAACCACATAGCTCACCAAATTTCGTTCTTCTAGGTTAAACCGTTTGTTTGAAGTAACCGTTTTCAATTTTAGGTTTCACTCTGTTTTCTCCTATAGGGATACATGTATTTGGAACTCTAAATCAAACACGGTTTGTGCTAGCTCTTTGAAACTTGACACAATAAAGCAGTTTCACGTTCTGTCTCTATTCTTTGTTTGCTGTTGGTGTAGCCCTAAGCAGAGATTGGCGAAAATCACTTTCATTGAAAGGGATTGCCAAGCTTCCAAAAAACTACGAGTTGCCTGAAATCTCAGCAAACATTTTTTCACCCAATCTTGATGATTCTTTCAGGTAATGATCAGTACACCAAAACCACTTGGCTCACCAAATTTCGTTCTTCTAGGTTCAACCGTTCATTTGCAGTAACGGTTTTTATTTTTAGGTTTCAATCTGTTTTCTCCTATATGGATACATGTATTTCGAACTCTAAATCAAACACGGTTTGTGCTAGCTCTTTGAAACTTGACACAATAAAGCAGTTTCAAGTTCTTTCTCTATGCTTTGTTTGCTGTTGATGTAGCCGTAAGCAGAGACTGGCGAAAATCACTTTCATAGAAAGGGGTTGCCAAGCTTCTAAAAAACTACGTGTTTCCTGAAATCTCAGCAAACATTTTTTCACCCAGTCTTGATGATTCTTTCAGGTAATGATCAGTACACAAAAACCACTTGGCTCACCAAATTTTGTTCTTCTAGGTTAAACCGTTCGTTTGCAGTAACCGTTTTCATTTTTAGGTTTCACTCTGTTTTCTCCCATAGAGATACATGTATTTGGAACTCTAAATCAAACACGGTTTGTGCTAGCTCTTTGAAACTTGACACAAAAAAGCACTTTCAAGTTCTATCTATATGCTTTGTTTGCTGTTGATGTAGCCCTAAGCAGAGACTGGCGAAAATCACTTTCATGGAAAGGGGTTCCCAAGCTTTTAGAAAAACTACGAGTTGCCTGAAATCTCAGCAAACATTTTCTCACCCAATCTTGATGATTCTTTCAGGTAATGATCAGTACACCAAAACCACTTGGCTCACCAAATTTCGTTCTTCTACGTTAAACCGTTCGTTTGCAGTAACCGTTTTCATTTTTAGGTTTCACTCTGTTTTCTCCTATAGGGATACATGTATTTAGAACTCTAAATCAAACACGGTTTGTGCTAGCTCTTTGAAACTTGACACAATAAAGCAGTTTCAAGTTCTATCTCTATGCTTTGTTTGCTGTTGATGTAGCCCTAAGCAGAGACTGGCGAAAATCACTTTCATGGAAAGAGGTTGCCAAGCTTCCAAAAAACGACGAGTTGCCTGAAATCTCAGCAAACATTTTTTTACCCAATCTTGATGATTCTTTCAGGTAATGATCAGTACACCAAAACCACATTGCTCACCAAATTTCGTTCTTCTAGTTTAAACCGTTTGTTTGAAGTAACCGTTTTCAATTTTAGGTTTCACTCTGTTTTCTCCTATAGGGATACATGTATTTGGAACTCTAAATCAAACACGCTTTGTGCTAGCTCTTTGAAACTTGACACAATAAAGCAGTTTCAAGTTCTATCTCTATGCTTTGTTTGCTGTTGATGTAGCCCTATGCAGAGACTGGCGAAAATCACTTTCATGGAAAGGGGTTGCCAAGCTTCCAAAAAACTATGAGTTGCCTGAAATCTCAGCAAACATTTTCTCACCCAATCTTGATGATTCTTTCAGGTAATGATCAGTACACCAAAACCACTTGGCTCACCAAATTTCGTTCTTCTACGTTAAACCGTTCGTTTGCAGTAACCGTTTTCATTTTTAGGTTTCACTCTGTTTTCTCCTATAGGGATACATGTATTTGGAACTCTAAATCAAACACGGTTTGTGCTAGCTCTTTGAAACTTGACACAATAAAGCAGTTTCAAGTTCTATCTCTATGCTTTGTTTGCTGTTGATGTAGCCCTAAGCAGAGACTGGCGAAAATCACTTTCATGGAAAGAGGTTGCCAAGCTTCCAAAAAACGACGAGTTGCCTGAAATCTCAGCAAACATTTTTTTACCCAATCTTGATGATTCTTTCAGGTAATGATCAGTACACCAAAACCACATTGCTCACCAAATTTCGTTCTTCTAGTTTAAACCGTTTGTTTGAAGTAACCGTTTTCAATTTTAGGTTTCACTCTGTTTTCTCCTATAGGGATACATGTATTTGGAACTCTAAATCAAACACGGTTTGTGCTAGCTCTTTGAAACTTGACACAATAAAGCAGTTTCAAGTTCTATCTCTATGCTTTGTTTGCTGTTGATGTAGCCCTATGCAGAGACTGGCGAAAATCACTTTCATGGAAAGGGGTTGCCAAGCTTCCAAAAAACTATGAGTTGCCTGAAATCTCAGCAAACATTTTCTCACCCAATCTTGATGATTCTTTCAGGTAATGATCAGTACACCAAAACCACTTGGCTCACCAAATTTCGTTCTTCTAGGTTAAACCGTTCGTTTGCAGTAACCGTTTTAATTTTTAGTTTTCACTCTGTTTTCTTTTATAGGGATACATGTATTTGGAACTCTAAATCAAACTCGGTTTGTGCTAGCTCTTTGAAACTTGACACAATAAAGCAGTTTCAAGTTCTTTCTCTATGCTTTGTTTGCTGTTGATGTAGCCCTAAGCAGAGACTGGCGAAAATCACTTTAATTGAAAGTGGTTGCCAAGCTTCCAAAAAACTACGTGTTTCCTGAAATCTCAACAAACATTTTTTCACCCAGTCTTGATGATTCTTTCAGGTAATGATCAGTACACAAAAACCACTTGGCTCACCAAATTTTGTTCTTCTAGGTTAAACCGTTCGTTTGCAGTAACCGTTTTCATTTTTAGGTTTCACTCTGTTTTCTCCCATAGAGATACATGTATTTGGAACTCTAAATCAAACACGGTTTGTGCTAGCTCTTTGAAACTTGACACAAAAAAGCAGTTTCAAGTTCTATCTCTATGCTTTGTTTGCTGTAGATGTAGCCCTAAGCAGAGACTGGTGAAAATCACTTTCATGGAAAGGGGTTCCCAAGCTTCCAGAAAAACTACGAGTTGCCTGAAATCTCAGCAAACATTTTCTCACCCAATCTTGATGATTCTTTCAGGTAATGATCAGTACACCAAAACCACTTGGATTACCAAATTTCGTTCTTCTAGGTTAAACTGTTCGTTTGCAGTAACCGTTTTCATTTTTACGTTTCACTCAGTTTTCTCCTATAGGGATACATGTATTTGGAACTCTAAATCAAACATGGTTTGTGGTAGCTCTTTGAAACTTGACACAATCAAGCAGTTTTCAGTTCTATCTCTATGGTTTGTTTGCTGTTGATGTAGCCCTAATCAGAGACTGGCGAAAATCACTATCATGGAAAGAGGTTGCCAAGCTTCCAAAAAACGACGAGTTGCCTGAAATCTCAGCAAACATTTTTTCACCCAATCTTGATGATTCTTTCAGGTAATGATCAGTACACCAAAACCACATAGCTCACCAAATTTCGTTCTTCTAGATTAAACCGTTTGTTTGAAGTAACCGTTTTCAATTTTAGGTTTCACTCTGTTTTCTCCTATAGGGATACATGTATTTGGAACTCTAAATCAAACACGGTTTGTGCTAGCTCTTTGAAACTTGACACAATAAAGCAGTTTCACGTTCTGTCTCTATTCTTTGTTTGCTGTTGTTGTAGCCCTAAGCAGAGATTGGCGAAAATCACTTTCATTGAAAGGGATTGCCAAGCTTCCAAAAAACTACGAGTTGCCTGAAATCTCAGCAAACATTTTTTCACCCAATCTTGATGATTCTTTCAGGTAATGATCAGTACACCAAAACCACTTGGCTCACCAAATTTCGTTCTTCTAGGTTGAACCGTTCATTTACAGTAACGGTTTTTATTTTTAGGTTTCACTCTGTTTTCTCCTATAGGGATACATTTATTTGGAACTCTAAATCAAACACGGTTTGTGCTAGCTCTTTGAAACTTGACACAGTAAAGCAGTTTCAAGTTCTATCTCTATGCTTTGTTTGCTGTTGATGTGGCCCTAAGCAGAAACTGGCGAAAATCACTTTCATGGAAAGGGGTTGCCAAGCTTCCAAAAAACTACGAGTTGCCTGAAATCTCAGCAAACATTTTTTCACCCAATCTTGATGATTCTTTCAGGTAATGATCAGTACACCAAAACCACTTGGCTCACCAAATTTCGTTATTCTAGGTTAAACCGTTCGTTTGCAGTAACCGTTTTCATTTTTAGGTTTCACTCTGTTTTCTTTTATAGGGATACATGTATTTGGAACTCTAAATCAAACACGGTTTATGCTAGCTCTTTGAAACTTGACACAATAAAGCAGTTTCAAGTTCTATCTCTATGCTTTGTTTGCTGTTGTTGTTGCCCTAAGCAGAGACTGGCGAATATCACTTTCATGGAAAGGGGTTGCCAAGCTTCCAAAAAACTACGAGTTGCCTGAAATCTCAGCAAACATTTTCTCACCCAATCTTGATGATTCTTTCAGGTAATGATCAGTACACCAAAACCACTTGGCTCACCAAATTTCGTTCTTCTAGGTTAAACCGTTCGTTTGCAGTAACCGTTTTCATTTTTAGGTTTCACTCTGTTTTCTCCTATAGGGATACATGTATTTGGAACTCTAAATCAAACACGGTTTGTGCTAGCTCTTTGAAACTTGACACAATAAAGCAGTTTCAAAATCTATCTCTATGCTTTATTTGCTGTTGATGTAGCCCTAAGCAGAGACTCGCGAAAATCACTTTCATGGAAAGGGGTTGCCAAGCTTCCAAAAAACTACGAGTTGCCTGAAATCACAGCAAACATTTTTTCACCCAATCTTGATGATTCTTTCAGGGAATGATCAGTACACCAAAAGCACTTGGCTCACCAAATTTCGTTTTTCTAGGTTAAACCGTTCGTTTGCTGTAAACGTTTTCATTTTTAGGTTTCACTCTGTTTTCTCCTATAGTGATACATGTATTTGGAACTCTAAATCAAACACGGTTTGTGCTAGCTCTTTGAAACTTGACACAATAAAGCAGTTTCCAGTTCTATCTCTATGCTTTGTTTGCTGTTGATGTAGCCCTAAGCAGAGACTGGCAAAAATCACTTTCATGGAAAGGGGTTGCCAAGCTTCCAAAAAACTACGAGTTGCCTGAAATCTCAGCAAACATTTTTTCACCCAATCTTGATGATTCTTTCAGGTAATGATCAGTACACCAAAACCACTTGGCTCACCAAATTTCGTTCTTCTAGGTTAAACCGTTCGTTTGCAGTAACCGTTTTCATTATTAGGTTTCACTCTGTTTTCTCCTATAGGGATACATGTATTTGGAACTCTAAATCAAACACGGTTTGTGCTAGCTCTTTGAAACTTGAAACAATAAAGCAGTTTCAAGTTCTATCTCTATGGTTTGTTTGCTGTTGATGTAGCCCTAAGCAGAGACTGGCGAAAATCACTTTCATGGAAAGGGGTTGCCAAGCTTCCAAAAAACTACAAGTTTCTTGAAATCTCAGCAAACATTTTTTCACCCAATCTTGATGATTCTTTCAGGTAATGATCAGTACACCAAAACCACTTTGCTCACCAAATTTCGTTCTTCTAGGTTAAACAGTTCGTTTGCAGTAACTGTTTTCATTTTTAGGTTTCACTCTGTTTTCTCCTATAAGAATACATGTATTTGGAACTCTAAATCAAACACGGTTTGTGCTAGCTCTTTGAAACTTGACACAATAAAGCAGTTTCAAGTTCTATCTCTATGCTTTGTTTGCTGTTGTTGTAGCCCTAAGAAGAGACTGGCGAAAATCACTTTCATGGAAAGCGGTAGCCAAGCTTCCAAAAAACTACGAGTAGCCTGAAATCTCAGCAAATATTTTTTGACCCAATCTTGATGATTCTTTCAGGTAATGATCAGTACAGCAAAACCACTTGGCTCACCAAATTTCATTCTTCTAGGTTAAACCGATCGTTTGCAGGAACCGTTTTCATTTTCAGGTTTTCACTCTGTTTTCTCCTATAGGGATACATGTATTTGGAACTCTAAATCAAACACGTTTGTGCTAGCTCTTTGAAACTTGACACAATAAAGCAGTTTCCAGTTTTATTTCTATGCTTTGTTTGCTGTTGATGTAGCCCTAAGCAGAGACTGGCAAAAATCACTTTCATGGAAAGGGGTTGCCAAGCTTCCAAAAAACTACGAGTTGCCTGAAATCTCAGCAAATATTTTTTCACCCAATCTGATG
>NW_027521559.1:0-71800 GCF_052094955.1 Ictidomys tridecemlineatus
TTACCAGATATTTCCTTTTAAACTTGTTTTGGGCACCTGATTACTCTCCCTGACTACATGAAGGTATTCTAACCAAAGCACATGGACTGTAGAGACTCTTATGGCTTAGAAATGAGGTATACCCCCACCAAAAGCTCAGGGTCAGCCACAGTAGCAGTGTTCAGAGGTGAAATAATTAGACTGTGAGACTTGTGACCTAATCTGTGGATCCATCCATTTTGTGGGTTAATTATCTGAAAGGCCCACTGTACTGAGAGGAGTGTGGGCAGGTAGAGTGTGGCTGGGGAAATGCCATGGGGAATCACATCTTGTCCCCTGCGAACTGTCTCCTCCTGTCTCCTCTCCCGCCCCAACCTTCTGGCTGTCATGAGCTAGGGACACTTCCGCCCTTGTTCCCTGCCACCTCAGAGTCCCACCTCATCTCATTCCGGTAGCAATGGGTCAGCTGGCCCCAGACCAAACCTCCAAGCCAGGAGGCCAGAGTGCATCTCCCCATCCGGGTTGTTCTGGTCAGGCCTGTGGTAACTGTGGCAACCATGGACTGACCCAGGGAGTAGGTGTCATGAGTGGATTGGACCCACAACAGTTTTCTAAATCCACAGATTCTGTCATTTTCAGAGCTCAAGCCATTTCCTTCTGGATGGCCTGTTTCCAGCCTGCCCTCACCTAGAATGTGGTCTACTAGTGATTATTGAGATTCTCCAGCCGTTCTGGTTCTGCCCATTTGCACACCACAGCTAGCTCCTAGGCAGCCAGACCCATGGACCTAATGCTACCCACTGAGGAGAGAAGAGAGATTTTCTGAGGACCCTGTTAGAAGTCCACTCTTATTTTTTTTTAAAGAACACACTCAGAGGGCATGTTTCAGGCAGTCCTTCACATGCATCTTTGAGAAATCAGACTCACAATGATTTTTGTGATTCTCTCCCAGGCTCCAATAACCACAGCTCTACTCCCTACTTCTCTGAGATCAACTTTTTAGCTTCCACAAAGAAGTAAAAACTGTTATTTCTCTTTATGTGTCTGGCTTATTTCACTTAATATAATGTCTCCCATGAGCTAGTTATAAATAGAAACTGCACAACAAATTCTTTTATGTCAGATTTAAATTTTATTCTGAAGATATAATTCGAAATGGTCACATATGTTTATGTAGGAAAATGTTCATTAAAATATTTATAGGACTGGAGATGATCTGAATGTTTAGCCAAAGGGGAGATATTAAGATTATTTAAGAGAGATGTAAGTTTATTGATCAACTCAATAGATGCAGAAAAAGCACTTAACAAAATATAGCATTCCTACCTGTCAAAACAGTAGAAACACTAGGGACAGAAGGACCTTTGTAAAAGCATTGTAAAAGCTATCTATGCTAAACCCAAGGCAGCATCATTCTAAGTGAAGAAAGGTTGAAAGCATTCACTCTAAAAACTGGAAGAAGACAGGGTGCCCCCTCTTTCACCACTTCTATTCAACTTCATCCTTGAAATTGCCAGAGCCATTGGACAAAAAAAAGAAATTAAAGGTATACAAATAGGTCAAGAAGAATTCAAATCTCACTCTTTGTTGATAGGATCATGTCATCTTCTTAAATTTTTTATTAGAGCATCATAGTTATACAAAGAAGTTCGGTTGATTTGAAAAAGATCCTACTTGGATGGCATCTGATTTACTCCATTCAGTCCCCACCCACCATCTCCCTCCCCTTCCCGCCCCCATGCTCCTTTCTCTACTGATCTTTCTTTGGGTCATTTATCTGTTAATTTCTGACTGGTGCTTTCTACATATACATACAGGTGCAGTCCCCTGTTTTAGACTCCATGTGCACATAACATGATCTGCATAAAGACTTTTCACATTTCCTCCCTTCCCAAACCTCTCCACCCTCTCATTCTCCTTCTACTCCAATTATCTTCCCTGTATACTTAAAATAGCCAGTCCAACCCCACTTCATCAACTTCTTTTCTCTATTTTGCTCTGGCCATGATAATTTCAGCATTGTACAGGAATAGTTAACTTCTGCCTTTCCGAACACAGAGATCAAGATTGATGTAAAATGAGAAAAACTCTACATTGGAAAACCCTGAAGGCAAGACTGACTGTTTCTTCAAATGATGACTCTGCTTTGTAAATTTTTTTCTTAACATTTGCAATGAAAATGAACTTCTCCAAAAATCCTATGTTTACATAAAAGGACAACAGGAGACAGAGATTACTGAGACAGTGAGAAATGACTTCACACCATGATGAGGTCGAATGGCTTTCTGTTGGTTTCTAACAATTCTCTGGTTACTCCCACCCACAATCACCCCTGCAAATGTGTGTGGCTCCATGGGTCTGATTCTCTCAGACCAGTCCCACAGGTTATCAGTCTCCAGGCTGCTTTTCATTCCATATTATTTGCCATGTTGCTGCAGATTCACAAGCCTGTTTGGGGTGCTCTCAGTCCATTCTCATCATGATCTCTTTTTCTCTGTTTTGTAGCTATGACAACATTGGAAATGAGCAATCAATCATTTGTCACTGAATTCATCTTCTTGGGATTTTCCAACCACTCCAACCTACATGGCTGGTTCTTCCTGCTCTTTCTGGTCATTTACCTGACCACTCTCCTGGGGAACATGCTCATAATAGTGGCCACCAGGGTCAGTCCTGCTCTCCACACTCCAATGTACTTTTTCCTCAGCAATTTGAGCTTCTTGGACGTCGGATACACATCCACCACTCTCCCAGTACTGCTGGTGACCTTCTTCTGGGAGAAGAAGGCCATTTATTATGAGGGCTGCCTTTCCCAGATCTTCTTCTTGGTGACAAGTGCTGGCACAGAAGGCTTCTTACTGGCTGTGTGGCCAGTATGACTGCTGTGTGGCCACCTGCCGTCCTCCTCAGTACCCAGTCATCATGAGTGTGAAGGTCTGTGTTAGCCTGGTGACTGGGTCCTGGCTGTGTGGGCTGGTGAATTTGGTCACACACATGGTGCTGGCCATCACACTCACTCTGTGTGAGCCTCACCAGATCAGCCACTTTTCCTGTGACACCCCATTGCTCCTGAAGCTCTCCTGCTCAGACACCTCTGTCAACGAGTCTGAGCTCCAAGTTGTGAGTGGCACCATGGGCCTGAGCCCCTGCCTCTTCACTGCACGCTCCTGTGCACTCATAATAGCAGCCATCCTGGGGATTCCCTCTGCCCAGGGCAGGTGGAAGGCCTTCTCCACCTGTGCGTCCCCCCTCACTGTCGTGGTGGTCTTCTATGGAACAGCCAACTTCCACTATGACAGGCCCAGAGAAGGCTGGACACGGACACCCTGGTCTCTGTGCTCTTCTGTGTGGTGACCCCCATGTTGAAGCCCATCATTCACAGCCTGAGAAGCAACGAGGTCCAGAGTGCCCTCAGGAAGCTTGCTGGGAGACAGACTGAATAGTGAGATTAGAACTAGATGATGGTTTCATTCTAGGAAATGTCTTAGTTGTAGAAATATGTGAACACTTCAGCAGCAATTAAAAGAGCGCTCTCTCCATACACAGTGTCTCATGACCACTGTGGTGCCCCTCCAACCAGGGGAAGCACACTGTGCTAAGTATGTGACACATTGTGACCTCACCTGGGTTCTCTAATCCACAGGTATTTCAGAATATTTTTATTACTCTTCTCTCCAAAAAAAGCTTATACCCAAAGCAGTAGATCACTTTTCCGCCAATATTGCAGCTCTAGCCATCACTAGTGAATGTGAAATGCTATGTGCAATGTGACTTTGACTTGCATTTTCCTAATGGATCTTGATTCTAACTTTTAAATAAACACCATTTCTGTGTTTCTCCTTCATATGTGGAAAGACCCATGTATACACTCGAGTTTTGTGGATATTTTTAATGAAGTAATACCATATATGCCTTTTTTATCTGACTCGTTTCACTTAGGATGTTTGCAATTTTCAGTTACATTGTAGCTTGTATTAGTATTTTAGTTTATTCCTCCTTATTGTGACTGATTTCCATTCCATTTATAGCAATTAGGATAACCAAGTGTTCTGAGCTTGCTGAGCCTTAGATGGAAGATTCCTGCTATATTCTTTGAGATTTCTGCCATCAATGTTGCCTGAGATGCCAACTTGCCATCCCACTAACTATAAGACAGTGTTCTCAGTCAAGACCAATCCCACAACCAATAACACACACACAAACACACACACACACATGCACACGCCCATCCATCATGGTGAGCAAGGCATTGTATCTGTGATACAGACTGAATGCACCCACCAATCACATTCACTGCTTCAAACAGATCGTGATCAGGAAACAACTGATGTCACTTGTAAAATGTGATATGTCCTTGACGATCACTGTGGTAAAAAAAAGAAGTAGAGAAATGCAAAATTTTGGGAGAAAATACTTAACCTCTTAGAGACCTAAAAAAATATTTAGATGTGGTTACAACCAATCCTGAGTTAAAAATCATCTTGAAAAAATGCTTTCACTTCTATTTATCAATTTACTTACTTACTTACTTACTTACTTACTTACTGCAGTACTGGGGATTGAACCCAGTGGCACTCTACCATGAAGCTATATCCCCAGCCTTTTCAATTATTTAGGTCGGGGGGCCTTGCAGAGTTTCAAATTTATGATCCTCCTGCCTTAGTCTCCCAAGTACCTGGGATTACAGGCAGGTACCACTCTTCCCCATTAATTACTTATTTTTAAAATAAGGCTATTTTTAAAAATTGAACTATAATTTGTACTCAAAGAATGCACAGATCTAAAGTGTACAGGTTTATAATATTTTACATATATATGAACTACCAAAAATCAGGATACAAAACATTTCCATCACATTAGAAAATTCCTTCATGCTTCAACTGATATCACCCCTGAGCTCAAAAAAAAAAAAAAAAAGACCACCATTATTGCTTGACCATTATACCTCTTTTGCTAATTTTTGAAGTTTATTTAAAGGAAAGATACAGTATATATTTTGTATCTGGCTTCTTTCACCCAGAATTTTTTTTTTAGATTTGTCAATGTTATTAATGTTCCAGTATTTGTGTTTCTAAAGTAACTGAATTATTCCACTGCATGATAAACCGTGATTTGTCTTCTGTCCTTCTGCTGAAGGCATAATATTTGTTTGAGTTATTATGAATATTTATACAAGAATTTTTGAGAACTGTGCATGAATTTCCTTGGAAATATGCTAGGAATGGGATTGTTTTGAATAGAATAACTACATATTTAACTAAATTAGAAATTACTAAATATTTTTAAAAAGTAAATGTATAGACTTCAAATTTCACCTTGAGTATCTATCAAAATAGCTAGAAAGCATGTTGTTTTCATCATTATAATAACCAAAAAGAGCAGAAAAATGCAAATTAATGACTTTCCTTGACTTTATTAGGGATGAAGATTTTAAGGCAAACAACTAACCGAAGTCTGGGGAGAGATAAGCAACCAAAATAATCCAGACATTTTATTAACTATGTGAGAACCCACTAGATAAATAGGAGTTTATTTATTAAAAAAAACTCAAATAAAAAATAGTTAATGGATTGCTAAAGACTAAGTATCGACTAGTTTAAGAGCATAAAGACCCAGAGGGCTATAGACATAAGATGTTTGTATTTTTTCTTTTTCTCCATGGATTCCAAAAAATGCTCCCAGGAAGATAGGGAAGTGTTCTGAGAAAGTGTCTTTAACGGTATCATTTCTTGGATAGTTGGAGGGACAAAGAATAGCAACAGCAGCCAAAACTCCTCCCAGACCCATTTCCTGATTTTTTTTGCATAGAACAAAAGCTGTAATCTTCAGGGGCAAGAGTAACAGAAACTGTTACATTAGGACACTAAACAGAAAACCTTTGCAGCTATGGAAAGGAACAGGCCGCAATGTCTAACTTCGGAAGGAATAAGAACTAGGCTCAGCCATATTGCTAGAAAGTGGGTCACTGTGAAGGCCATATCCTTGTGACTGAGTTTACAGTACCTAAGGCAGGGCTTCCTGGAAACATCAGAAATCCCTTCTCTGTTTCCCAATAGTCCACTAACATGGATTGACTGAAAATAACAGGAGAATACAGCTGAGAATTCTTCAAGAAATAGATTATCTCTGGAGAACAGTGAAAATAGAATACACAAAAGCCAGCAGGGAACAATATTAACAAACTGAACTCAGCCATATAGAATAAGGATAACATTACAGTCAATTGAGATAAATCCCAGATTTCAAGGCTGGTTCAATATTAAAAAATTCAATCAACCGAATTTCCAAAGAAACAGACTAAATAAGAAAAAATATATATCATTTCAATAGATGCAGAGAAAATAAGAAAATTCAATATCTATTTATGATAAAAACTATAACTAAATGAAACTAGGGGCAAATTCCAGTGGTAGAGTGCATGCTTAGTACGCATAAGGCTCTGAATTCAAAACCCAGCACACATACACCAAAAAAAAAAAAACTACTAGTAAAAAATGGATAGACATTTTCTAACTTGATAAAAGGCATTGAGTAAATGTAATGTGCCAGACACATAGCTTATATTATCTCAAAACTTTTTTCAGCAGTTGTGAAATAGACATCATTAATATCCTAAGCAAGGAACAAACTGAGAAATAGAGATGAGCTGACGTTTTTACAAACAATATCTTGTAAACAACAGATGGATTTCAATCCACATCTATCTGGACTAAGAGCCTACTGTTTTACTATAATATTTTTCATTTAAGATTGAAAAAGTAAAAGAAATTTTAGTTCAAAACAATGGATCACGGATTAGCATGGGTAACATGATAGAAAATCAGTAATTGTATGAATCATTTTTTTTTCAGGAAATGTAATGTTTGGTGAGGTAAATCTTAAAATACAAAAGAAGAAAAATACCTAAATATATATCATTTTTCAAAATTTCTTGTAGCTTATAGAACTTAAAAAAATAAGTTTCTACTGAAAAAAAATAGATCAATGTATTTAAAAGCAGGTGACTTATAATTTTACTTTTAAAATAATCAGAGATGATCACAGATACATATGTATGAAAGCTTCTATTCCAATATTTATGATAGTCAATGGAAAGGAAGGTTTCTATGTTCAATAAAAATGAAGGTATTAACTTAATTTCATGTTAGGAAATTAAGATTACAAGGCAAACAACTAAATAGAGTACAACAATATTGGGAAATTTTGCTTTGAATATTTTAAAGATAGATAGAGGTAGAATGAGATGAATGCAAAGAGAACTTTGATTTTGTGACCTCTTCTATTCTTCTGAATAACTTTCTGCATTTTCCTCATTTTTCCACAATGAAAACTTATTACTTGAAATAACAGACATACAAAAAAGAATTCATCACAGTGAAGCACAGTGTTAAGAGGGAGAGACTGTGCATTTTGACCAAGTCTCCATTTATTCTTACAAAAGAGCACCCATGCAAAAGTCTGTGAGAAGTTATGCTCTCTCTAAAGTCACTCCTATACGTCTCTTTCCAGAGTCCAGGCATCTCTGTATACAATATTATTTGCCATGTTGCTGCAGATTAACAACCTGTTTGGGGTGTTCTCAGTCCATTCTCATCATGGTCTCTTTTTCTCTGTTTTGTAGCTATGATACCATTGGAAATGAGCAATCAATCGTTTGTCACTGAATTTATCTTCTTGGGATTTTCCAACCACTCCAACCTACAGGGCTGGTTCTTTCTGCTCTTTCTGGTCATTTACCTGACCATTCTCCTGGGGAACATGCTCATAATAGTGGCCACCAGGGTCAGTCCTGCTCTCCACACTCCAATGTACTTTTTTTCTCAGCAATTTGAGCTTCTTGGACGTCTGCTAAACATCCACCACCCTCCCAGTACTGCTGGTGAACTTCTTCTGGGAGAAGAAGTCCATTTCTTATGAGTGCTGCCTTTTTCAGATCTTCTTCTTGGTGACAAGTGCTGGCACAGAAGGCTTTTTACTGACTGTGTGGCCAGTAAGACTGCTGTGTGGCCACCTGCCGTCCTCCTCAGTACCCAGTCATCATGCGTGTAAAGGTCTGTGTTGGCCTGGTGACTGGGTCCTGGCTGTGTGGGCTGGTGAATTTTGTCACACACACGGTGCTGGCCATCACACTCACTCTGTGTGGGCCACACCAGTTCAGTCACTTTCTCTGTGACACCCCATTGCTCCTGAAGCTCTACTGCTCAGACACCTCTGTCAACGAGTCTGTGCTCCACGTGGTCAGAGCCACCATGGGCCTGAGCCCCTGCCTCTTCACTGCAGGCTTCGACGCACTCATCATGGCGGCCATCCTGGGTATTCCTTCTGCCCAGGGCAGGAGGAAGGCTTTCTCCACCTGTGCGTCCCCCCTCACTGTCGTGGTGGTCTTCTATGGAAAAACCAACTTCCACTATGACAGGCCCAGAGAAGGCTTGACATGGACACCCTGGTCTCTGTGCTCCTCTGTGTGGTGAGCCCTCTGTTGAGCCCCATCATTTACAGCCTGAGGAGCAACGAGGTCCAGAGTGCCCTGACGAAGCAGGCTGGAGGGTGTGCATCCATTTGCATGATCAAAGTCTAGACCAATCTTCAAACTGGAGTATACAGTCATCTGAAAAAAGATGCCACCCTGGGACTTGTAGGCACCTGGTTAGAGAGTCTGTATCTGGAGCTTCAACTCCAACTCCCGCTCTTAAAATCTCTATGACTCTTTTCTCTCCTCTCTTTTCACAAACACCCTTTTCCCACTTTCAGGTTCAAGTGTGTCGGACACCTTGTGTGGGTGTTCACCACCATCTCTGTCCTTCTGTGTTCTCCCCACACCAGAGGGACAGAAAGTACGAGAACCTCGTTTCCCACACTCTCCTGCCTGCAGTCCTCCATTTTAGGATGTTCTGTCAAGATCAGCCAAACACTAGGCAGAGAGGAAGAAAAAGAAGGAAGAAAGCGGGTTCTTTTGGATCCCATAGCAGCAGCAGCAAACCAGCCCTGTAGAGGCAGGAACAAATCTCCTTGGTGCCAGGTGCTGTGTGTGCAGGCTCCTAGACAGCTGTTCCTGAATGTGGGTCACAATAACATGGAATGAGCATCTCTTTCCAGGGAAGTTAGTGTTTCCATATATGGGGTGGTGTCACCTGACCTATTTTTCTTTTTTTTTTTTCCAGATCTCCCAACCATTTTATAATTTACTTCTGTGTCAACTTCCTCTACCCTAAGACATCAAGAGTCGTTCTTCATCTCTACCTGACCACGGTGGCACTGACCACAATAGTGGTTTACATCAGAGATGGTTCTAGATAACAGATCTGAGGAGGTAGGTTGGATGTCTGACCTGAGGGAATTGAATATGTTGATGATGTCACAGCCCATGGGAAAGGAGACCTGATAATTCCTGGTGTGCAATGACCCAACAGAGACTTTAAGTTATCATGGCCTGAAATCAAATGTCTATGGAAAACTAAGCTTTGGAATAACACCATCGATCTTCAGGGTGGGAATGAAAATTACAACATGACTACAGACTGCTGTTACTGACTGGAGTGGGAGACTTACAGAAAGAAAATGATAGGTTCAAGCATTATATTCCTCCTTCAAGTCAGATTCAGATCATCAGAAATTTTTTCTCTCTGGAAACTGATAAAGGCTAATATCATAATAAAACATCCAATTCTCCAAATTGCAGAAGTACAAAGAAAATTATAAATCCACAATTCCTCCAGGTCTCTCTTATGTCAATTAGGACATTAATGGCTGAATGATTGAGACCCTGTTAATTAGAATGGCAAAATACCAGTGGAATTAGACAAACCTCAGAGCCTTGAACCCTGAAATCTACATGAACCCTCTTTGCTGTCAGAAGCAGCCCCTCCTCTCCCAAGAAGACTAGCTTTCCCTAAATTGAAGGCCCTATGATGACTCTACCTGAACAGTTGTCTTTTTTTTTAAGACAGAGTGAGAGAAGAGAGGAGAGGAGAGGAGAGAGGAGAGAGAGAGAGAGAGAGAGAGAGAAAGAGAGAGAGAGAGAGAGAGAGAGAGAGAGAGAGAGAGAGAGAGAGAGAGACAGAGAGAGACAGAGAATTTTAATATTCATTTTCTAGTTCTCGGCAGACACAACATCTTTGTTGGTATGTGGTGCTGAGGATCGAACCCGGGCCATACGCGTGCCAGGCAAGCGCACTACTGCTTGAGCCACATCCCCAGCCCAATTGTCTTTAAGATGCTCATCCATCATCCCACATTGTCACCAGACTCTAAATTGGGGTCTGACCCTAGAACGCCTAAGATAAGAGTATAAAATATAGCCCAGGAGAGTATAAGAGTCACACCAAAATAAAGGTAAATATTTTACTGTATTTTGTTTATAGGAGCCTTAAGAATATATAAGAAAATTTGTTTGAGTCTTCTAGACCAAAGAAGTCAGGACATATTGCTGGATCATCTTGAATGCAGTCACAGGGACGTAATCACCAGAAATGTTAGGGCCAAGGATTTTCCTGAGCCACGGGGCCGCTGTCCTCATGAAACCCGCAGCCGCTGTCCTCGGCAGCCTGGGAAGACATTAACAGATGTCATCATTGAAACGGGCTCCCTGATTTCAGTGAGAATAAGGGGACCCTGAAGTAGAAGAGGCCATGTGGTGGAGCAGTGATCAGAACATTTGAATCTGTAGAGATTTTTGACAGTGGTAAATGATATTGGTATTTATAGATGGGAAAAAATGGGCACCCTCCTAGAATAGTGCCTGTCCCATGTAATGTGAAACTCTTCTTTTCACACTCATTGGTGCATTGTAGTGGTACATAATGGTGGGGTTTGCTGACACATATTTGAACATGCACACAAAATAACCGTGAACTTTGGCCAATATCATTCCAATATTTCCCTTTTCCTCACCTCCTCCCCTGGTGCCTTGACTCTACTGATCTTCCTTCAACTTTTATGATGAGACTCCCTTCTCAACTTTCCTTCCTTTTCCCCCTCTAGCTTTAACAGAGGAAAAACATACAGCCCTTAACTTTCTGAGTTGCTTATTTCCCTTAATGTTCTGAAGATCCATCCATCTTCCAGCATGACATAATTTCGTTCTTCTTTATGGCTGAATGAAATTCTAGTGTGTATATACCAGATGTTCTTCATCCATTCGTCCACTGATGTCACCTCGGCTGGTTCATGGGCATGTATGTATCATTATAGTATGATGACTTCGATGTGCTGTGATAAATACCAAGCAGAGGTAGAGCTGGGTCGCAGGGTGGTCCATGGCTACTCCTGAGGAGCCTCCATCCCGATTTCCGTGGTGGTTGTGCTGATTTACATGCCCACCAACAGGGTGAGAGTGCTCCTTTCTCTCCAATTCTCTCCTTGTCACACTCATTTCTGTTTGTATTCTTGGTGGTTGCCTTTGTCACTGAAGTGAGATGAAATCTCAGGGTAGTCTTGACTTTCAAGTATTTTTATATATTTGTTGGCCACTCACATATTTTCTTCTAAGACGGGTCTGTTTAGTTCATTTAGTTTCCCATTTGGTAATTGGGTTATATGATAATTGGGTTATTTAATAATTGTGGGTTTGATGTTATGTTTTTTGAGTTCTTTATTAATATTCTGAATATTCATCCTCTTTTAGAAGAGCACCTTATAAAGATTTTCTCCCATTCCGTAGGTTCTCTCTTCATATTCTAATTGTCTCCTTTGCTGTGCAGATCCTTCTTAATTTGATGCCATCGTATTAGCTAACTTTTGGTGTTATCTCCTGAGCTTTGGCATCCTATTGAGAAAGTCATTGCCTCTGCCTGTAGGTTGAAGTATTGACTTTGTTTTTTCCTAGAAACTGCATAATTTCTGGTCTAGTGCCTGGGTCTTTAATACATTTTGAGTTTATTTTTTGCAGGGTGAGTGATAGTTCAGGTCTCATTCTTCTGCATTTGGACAGGGGTGTAGAAGGACTGTTTCAGAGAGTAGATGTTAAAGACTGGGGTTCAGAAAAAGTGTTGCAGAAAGCAGAAGTTGGAGACTGAGGTGCAGAAGGACTGTTACAAAAAGCAGAGTTTGGAGACTGGGGTGCACAAGGATCATTGCAGAGAGCAAAGTTTTTACACTGAAGTGCAGAAGGACTGTTGCAGAGAGCAGATGTTGGAGTCTGGGGTTCAGAATGACTGTTGCAGAGAGCAGAGTTTGGAGACTGGGGTGAAGAAGGATTGTTGCAGAGAGCAGAGGTTGGAGACTGGTGTGCAGAAGGACTGTTACGGAGAGCAGAGTTTGGAGACTTGGTTGAAGAAGGATCTTACAGAAAGCAGAGTTTGGAGACTGAGGTGCAGAAGGACTGTAACAGAGAGCAGAGTTTGGAGACTGTGGTGCAGAAGGACTTATACAGAAAGCAGAGGTTGGAGACTAGGGTGCAGAAGGACTGTTACAGAGAGCAGAGAATGGAAATTGGGAAGCAGAAGGACATTTTCAGAGAACAGAGTTTGGAGACTGGGTTGCAGCAGGACTGGTGAAAAAAGCAGAGGTTGGAGACTGGGTTGGAGAAGGAATGTTACAGAGAGCAAAGTTTAGAAACTGGGGTGCAAAAGGACCTTACAGAGAACAGAGGTTGGAGACTGGGGTGCAGAAGGAGTGTTAAGGAGAGGAGACGTTGGAGACTGGGGTGCAGAAGGATCGTTGCAGAGAGCAGAGGTTGGAGACTGGGGTGCAGAAGGACGGTTGCAGAGAGCAGAGTGTGAAGAGTGAGGTGCAAGAAGATCCTTGAAGACAGCAGAAGTTGGAGACAGAGTTGCAGAAGAATCGTTGCAGAGAGAAGAGGAGGAGAGTGGGCTGCAGATGGATCGTTACAGAGAGAAGAGGTGGGAGCCTGGTGCAGAAGGACTGTTACAGAGAGAACAGGTTAAAGACTGGGGTGCAGAAGGAATGTTGCAGAAAGCAAAGGTTGGAGACTGGGGTGCAGAAGGACTGTTGCAGAGAGCAGAGTTTGGAGACTGAGATGCGGAAGGACTGTTAAATAGAGAAGACGTTGGAAATTGGGGTGAAGAATTATGATACAGAAAGCTGAGGTGGGACCCTGGGGTGCAGAAGGACCGTTAAAGAGAGCAGAGGTTAAAGACTGGCGTGCAGAAGGACTGTTTCAGAGAGCAGAGATTGGAGAGTGGGGTGCCGAATGACTGCTACAGAGAGCAAAGGTTGGAGACTGGGTAGCAGAAGGACTCTTATAGAGAGCAGACATTTGAGGCTGGGTTGCAGAAGGACTGTTATAGAGAGCAGAGTTTTGAGGATGGGTTGCAGAAGGATCTTACAGAGAGCAGAGGTTGGTGACTGAGTTGAAGGACGACTGTTACAGAGAGCAGTGGTTGGAGACTGGAATGAAGAAGAATCATGCAGAGAGCAGAGGTTTCAGACTGAGGTGCAGAAGGACTGTTACAGAGAGCAGAGGATGGAGACTGAAATGTAGAAGGACGATTATAGACAGCAGAGTTTGGTGACTTAGGTGCAGAAGGACTGTTATAGAGAGCAGACTTTTGAGGCTGGGTTGCAGAAGGACTGTTATAGAGAGCAGAGTTTTGAGGCTGGGTTGCAGAAGGATCTTACAGAGAGCAGTGGTTGGTGACTTATTTGAAAAACGACTGTTACAGAGAACAGTGGTTGGAGACTGGAATGCAGAAGAATTATGCAGAGAGCAGAGGTTTCAGACTGAGTTGCAGAAGGACTGTCACAGAGAGCAGAGTTTGGTGACTGAGGTGCAGAAGGACTGTTACAGAAACAGAGGTTTGAAATTGGGGTGCATAGGGACCGTAAAAGAGAGCAGAGGTTGGAGACTGCGGTATACAAAGACTGTAACAGAGAGCAGAGGTTGGAGAATATGGTGCAGAAGGACTGTTACAGAGAGCAGAGGTTGGAGACTAGGGTGCAGAAGGACCATTGCAGAGTGCAGAAGTTGGAGACTGTGGTACAGAAGGACTGTTACTGAGGGCAGAGATTTGAAATTGGGGAGTAGAAGGACTGTTACAGAGAACAGAGTTTGGAGACTGAGTTGCAGGAGGGCCGTTGAAGAAAGCAGAATTTGGAGACTGGGTTGGAGAAGGAATATTACAGAGAGCAGAGTGTGGAAACTGGGGTGCAGAAGGACCTTACAGAGAACAGAGGTTGGAGACTGGGGTGCAGAAAACTTATACAGAAAGCAGATGTTGGAGACTGGGGTGCAGAAGGACCATTACAGAGAACAGAGGTTGGAGAATCCGGTACAGAAGGACTGTTACAGAGAGCATAGGTTAAAAACTGGGGTGCAGAAGACTGTTGCAGAAAACAGAGGTTAGAGACTGGGGTGCAGAAGGACCGTTGCAGAGAGCAGAGGTTAAAGACTGAGGTGCAGACTTATTGTTACAGAGAGCAGAGTTTGGAGACTGGGTTGCAGAAGAACTGTTATAGTGAGCAGCGGTTGGATACTGGTGTGCGGAAGGATCTTGCAGAAAGCAGAGGTTGGAGACTGGGGTGAAGAAGGACTGCTGCAGAGAGCAGAATTTGGAGACTGGGGTGCAGAAGGATTTTACAGCGAGCAGAGGTTGGAGACTGTGATGAAGAAGGACTGCTGCAGAGAGCAGAATTTGGAGACTGGGGTGCAGAATGTTTGCTACAGAGAGCAGAGGTTGGATACTGGGGTGCAGAAGTACTTTTGCATAGATCATAAGTTGGAGATTTGGGTGCAGAAGGAACTGTTGCAGAGAGCAGAGGTTGGAGACTGAGGTGCAGTAGGACTGTTATAGAGAGCAGAGGATTGAGACAGGGGTGCAGAAGAAATGATTCAAAAAGCAGAGCTTGAAGACTGGGGTACAGGAGGACCATTAGAGAGAGCAGAGGTTTGATTCTTTAGTATAGAAAAACTCTTACAAAGAGCAGAGGTTGGAGACTGGGGTGCAGAAGGACTGTTGCAGAGAGTAGATGATGGAGACTGGGGTCCAGAAAAACTGTAGCAGAGAGCAGACGTTAGAGACTAAGGTGCAGAAGTACAGTTACACAGAGCACAGTTTAAAGACTGGGGTCTAGAAGGACTGATACAGAAAGCAGAGTTTGGAGATTCGGGTTCAGAAGTATCCTTAGAAAGCAGAGTTTTGAGGATGCAGTACAGAAGGACTCTTACAGAGAGCAGAGTTTGGAGACTAGGTTGGAGAATGACTGTTGCAGATAGCAGATGTTGGAGACTGGGGTGCAGAAGGAATGTTGCAGAGAGCAGAGTGTGGAGAATGGAATGCGCAAGGACTGTGGGAGAGAGCACAGGTTGCAGACTGAGTTGCAAAAGGACTCTTACAGATGGCATAGTTTGGAGACTGTGGTGCAAAACGACTGATACAGAAAGCAGAGATTGGATACTGCAGTACATAAGGACCCTTACGGAGAACAGAGGTTGGAGACTGTGGAAAAGAAGAACTGGTACCGAGAGAAGAGGTACAGAGATCACAGGTTGGAGAATGCAGTACAGAAGGATTGTTAAAGAGAGTAAAGTTTGGAGACTGGGGTGCAGAATGACTGTTGCAGAGAGCAGATGTTGGAGACTGGGGTGCAAAAGGACTGTTGCAGAGAACAGAGGATGGAGACTGGGGTGCAGAAGGACTGTTGCAGAGAGCAGAGGTTGCAGACTGAGTTGCAGAGGAAGATTACAGAGGGCAGAGTTTGGAGACTGTGGTTCAAAACGACTGATACAGAAAGCAGAGGTTGGATACTGTGGTGAATAAGGACCCTTACAAAGAACAGAGGTTGGAGACTGTGGTACAGAAAGACTGTTACAGAAAGCAGAGGTTGGAGTCTGGGTTGCAGAAGAACCGATGTAGAGAACAGAGTTTGGAGACTGGGGTGCAGAAGGACCGTTGGGGTGATCAGAGTATGGAGACTTGGGTGTAGAAGGACTGTCGAAGAGAGCAGTGATTGGAGACTGAGTTACAAAAGGACTGTTACAGAGAGCAAAGTTTTCAGACTGGGGTGCAGATGGATTATTGCAGAGAGCAGAGTTTTCAGACTGAGGTACAGAAGAACTGTTGCAAGAAGCAGATGTTGGAGACTGGGGTTCACAAGGACTGTTGCAGCTAGCACAGGTTTCAGACTGGGATGCAGAAGGCCTGTTACAGAGAGCAGATGTTTGAGACTGGGGTGCAGAAGGACTGTTACAGAGAGCAGTGTTTGCAGACTGGGTTTCAGAAGGGTCTTACAGAGAGCAGAGGTAGGAGACAGACGTTCAGAAAGACTGTTACAGAGAGCAGAGGTTGGAGACTGGGGTGCAGAGGGATTGTTGCAGAGAGCAGATTTTTCAGACTGACGTACAGAAGAACTGTTGCAGAGAGCAGATTTTGGAGACTGGGGTGCAGAAGGATCGTTGCAGAGAGCAGAGGTTGGAGACTGGGGTGCAGATTGACTGATACAGAGAGAAGAGGTTGGATACTGGGGTGCAGAAGGCCTGTTACAGAGCAGAGTTTGGAGACTGGGGTGCAGAAGAATCTTACAGAGAGCAGAGTTTTGAGACTGAGGTGCAGAAGCACTGTTGCAGATAGTAGAGTTTGGAGACTTAGGTTCAGAACGACCCTTGCAAAGAGCAGAGGTTGGAGACTGAGGTGCAGAAGGATTATTACAGAGAGAAGAGGTTGGAGACTGTGGAGCAGAAGGACTGTTACAGAGAGCAGAGTTTTGAGACTAGGGTTTAGAAGGACTTTTTCAGAGAGCAGACTTTGGAGACTTGGGTGAAGAAGTATTGTTGCATAGAGCAAAGGATGGTGACTCAGATGCAGAAGACGGTTTCAGAAAGCATATTTTGAAAACTGGGGTGCAGAAGGACTGTTACAGAGAGCAGACTTTGGAGACTGGGGTGCAGAAGGATAGTTGCAGAGAGCAGAGTTTGGAGACTGGGATTCAGAACGATTGTTAGAGAGGGCAGAGGTTGGAGACTGTGGAGCAGAAGGACTTTTACTGAGAGCACAGTTTGGAGACTGACGTGCAGAGAAACTGTTGCAGAGAGCAAAGTTAGAAGACTGGGGTGCAGAAGGAGTGTTGCAGAGAGCAGATGTTTGAAACTGAGGTGCAGAAGGACCATTACAGAGAGCAGAAGTTGGAGACTGGGGTACAGAGGAATGTTAAAGAGAGCAGAGGTTGGATACAGGTGTGCAGAAAGACCTTACAGGGAGCATAGGTTTGAGACTGGGGTGCAGAAGGATTGTTGCTGAGAGCAGACGTTGGAGACTGGGGTGGAGAAGGATCATTGAAGAGAGAAGAGTTTGGAGACTGGGGGCAAAAGGCCTGTTACATACAGCAGAGGTTGAAGACTGGGGTGAAGAAGGCCTGTTACAGAGAGCAGTTCTTGGAGACTGGGGTGCATAAGGACAGTTACAGAGATCAGAGTTTGGAGACTGGGTTGCAAAAGAATCTTACTGAGAGCAGAGGTTGGAGAATGAGTTACAGAAGGACTGCTAGAGAGAGCAGAGGTTGGAGACTGAGATGCAGAAGGATCGTTGGAGAGAGCAGTGTTTAGAGACTGCAGTGTAGAAGGACTAATACAGAAATCAGAGGTTTAAGACTGGGGTGCAGAAGGACCCTTACAGAGAACAAAGGTTGGAGACTGAAAGACTCTTACAGAGAGCAGACGTTGGAGACTGAGGTGCAGAATGACTGTTGTAGGGAACAGAGGTTGGTGACTGGTTTAAAGAAGAACCATTGCAGAAAGTAGAAGTTGGAGACTGGGTTTCAGAAGGATCTTACAGAGAGCAGAGTTTTGAAACTGAGGTGCAGAAGGACTGTGGCAGAGAGAAGAGGTTGGAGATTGGGGCGCTGAAGGACTGTAGCAGAGAGCAGAGGTTGGAGTATGAGGTGCAGAAAGACTATTACAGAGAGCACAGGTTGGAGACTGGAGTGCAGAAAAACTGATACAGAAAGCAGAGTTGGAGACTGGGGTGCAGAGGCCCCTTACAGAGAGCAGAGTTTGGATACTGGGGTGGAGAAGGACTGTTGCAGAGAGCAGAGGATGGAGACTGGTGTGCAGAAGAACTGTTACAGAGAGCAGAGTTTGGAGACTGGGTTGTAGAAGGATCCTACAGAGAGCAGAGATTGAAGAATCAGGTGCAGAAAGACCGATACAGAGAGTAGATATTGGAGACTGAGGTGCAGAGGTAACGTTGCAGAATACTGAGTTTAAGACTGAGATGCACAAGGATTGTTACAAAGAGCAGAGGTTGGAGACTGGGGTGCAGAAAGACTGTTGCAGATAGCGGATTTTGGAGACTGGGGTGCATAAGGACTGTTACAGAGAGCAGAGGTTGGAGTCTGGGGTGCAGAAAGACTGTTACTGAGAGCAGAGGTTGGATTCTGCAGTACAGGAGGACTGTTACAGAGAGCAGAGGTTGGAGCCTGGGGTGCAGAAGAACTGTAAAAGGGAGCTGATGTTGGTAACTAGGGTGCCGAAGGACTGTTGCAGAGAGCAGACGTTGTAGACTGGGGTGGAAAAGAACTGTTGCGGAGAGCAGTGGTTGGAGACTGGGGAGCAAAAAGACTGTTACAGAGAGCAGAGGTTGGAGACTGAGGTGTAGATGGACTGTTACAGAGAGCAGAGTTAGGAGACTGGGGTGCAGAAGGTTCGTTCCAGACAGCAGAGTCTTAGGGTAGGTGAGAAGGACTGTTGCAGAGAGCATATGTTGGAAACTGGGATGCAGAAGGACTGTTGCAGAGAACAGAGGTTGGAGACTGTGTTGTAGAAGGACTGTTACAGGAAGCAGAGTTTGGAAATTGGGATGCAGAAGGACCGTTAAAAAGAGCAGAGGTTGAAGACTGCGGTATAGGACTGTTACCAACAGCAGAGGTTGGAGACTGGGGTGCAGAAGGGCTGTTACAGAGAGCAGAGATTGGAGACTGAGGTGTAGAAGGAGTGTTAAAGAAAGCAGAGGTTGGAGACTGAGGTAAAGAAGAACTGTTACACAGAGCAGATCTCCAAGACTGGGGAGAAGAAGGACTTTTGCAGAGGAAAGAATTTGGAGACTGAGGTGGACAAGAAATGTTACAGAGAGCAGAGTTTAGTAACTAGAGTGCAGAAGGATCTTACAGAGAGCAGAGGTTGGAGACTGTGGTGCAGAAGGACTGTTGAACAGAGCAGAGTTGGAGACTGGGGTCCAGAAGGATCGTTGCAGACAGCAGATTTTCGAGACTGAGGTGCAGATGGACTGTTACAGAGAGCAGAGTTTGGAGACTGAGGTTCAAAAGGACAGTTACCAAGATCAGAGTTTTGAGACTGGTGTACAGAAGGAGTGTTACAGAGAGCACATGATGGAGACTGGGGTTCAGATGGATCTTACAAAGAGCAAAGTTTAGAGACTGGGGTGCAAAAGGACTGTTGCAGAGAGCAGATATTGGAGTCTGGGATGGACAAGAATCGTTGCAGAGAGAAGAGGTTGAAGACTGGAGTGCATAAGGATCTTACAGAAAGCAGAGTTTGGTGACTAGGGTGCAGGAATGTTGCCGAGAGCAGAGGTTGGAGACTGGGGTGAAGAAAAATTATTGCAGAGAGAAGAGATTGGAGACTGGGGTTCTTAAGGCCTGTTACAGAGAGCAGAGGTTCGAGACTGTTTTGTAAAATTTTTGTTACAGAGAGCAGAGGTTGGAAACTATTCTGCAGAAGGACTGTTAAAGAGAGCAGAGTTTGGAGACTGGGTTGCAGAAGGGTCTTACAGAGAGCAGAGGTAGTAGATTGAGGTGCCGAAGAATCACTGCAGAGAGGAGTTTTTAGACTGAGTTGCTGAAGGACTCTTGCAGAGAGCAGATGTAGGAGACTGGTGTGCAAAAGGATTGTTGCAGAGAGCAGAGGTTGGTGACTGGGGTGAAAAAGGATTGGTGCAGAGAGCAGAGGTTGAAGACTGGTGAGCAGGAGGACTGTTACAGAGATCAGAGTTTGGAGACTGGGTTGGAGAAGGATCCAACAGAGAGCAGAGATTAAAGAATCAGGTCCAGAAAGACTGTTACAGAGAGTAGACGTTGGAGACTGAGGTGCAGAAGTAACGTTGCAGAGTACAGAGTTTGGAGACTGAGGTGCAGAAGGATTGTTACAAAGAGAAGAGTTTGGAGACTGGGGTGTGAAGGATTGTTGCAGATAGCGCACTTTGGAGACTGGGGTGCAGAAGGACTGTAATAGAGAGTAGAGGTTTGAGACTGCGGTGCAGAAGGAGTGATACAGAATGTAGAGATTGGAGTCTGGGGTGCAGAAAGACCATTAAAGAGAGCAGAGGTTAAATTCTGCAGTACAGGAGGACTGTTACAGAGAGAAGAGTTTGGAAACTGGGGTGGAAAAGGACTGTAAAAGAGAGCTGATGTAGGTAACTAGGGTACCGTAGGACTGTTGCAGAGAGCAGAATTTTGAGACTGGGGTGCAGAAGAACTGTTGCGGTGAACAGCGGTTGGAGACTGGGGTGCAGAAGGACTGTTACAGAGAGCAGAGGTTGGAGAGAGCGGTGCAGAAGGATCTTACAGAGAGCAGAATTTGGAGACTGAGGTGCAGAAGGACTGTTGTAGAGATTAGAGGTTGAAGATTGGGGTGCAATAGGATCATTGCAGAGCGAAGAGGTTAAAGACTGGGGTGCATAAAAATCGTTGCAGAGAGCAGAGGTGGGAGACTTGCGTGCAGAATGCCTGTTACAGAGAGGAGAGGTTGGAGACTGAGGTGCAGAAGGACTGGTAAAGAGAGCAGATTTTGAAGACTGGGTTGCTGAAGCATCTTACAGAGAGCAGAGGTCTGAGACTAAGGTGCAGGTGGACTGTTACAGAGAGCAGTGGTTGGAGACTGGGGTTCAGAAGGACTGATACAGAAAGCAGAGGTTGGAGACTGGGGTGCAGAAGAACCTTTACAAAGAGCAGAGTTTGGTGAATGCGGTACAGAAGTACTGTTACAGAGAACAGATATTGGAGACTGGGGAGCAGAAGGACTGTTGCAGAGGACAGAGTGTAGAGACTGGGGTGCCGCAGGACCCTTGCAGAATGCCGAGGTTGGTGACTAAAGTGGAGAAGGAATGTTAGCAAGAGCAGAGTTTCGAAACTGGAGTGCAGAAAGATCTTACAGAGAGCAGAGGTTGGAGACTGTATTGCATAAGGACTGTTGAAGAGGGCAGACATTGGATACTGGGGTCCAGAAAGATTGTTGCAGAGAGCAGAGTTTGCAGACTGGGATGCAGAAGGCTGTTGCAGAGAACAAAGGTTGGACACTGAGGTGCAGAAGGACTGTTAAAGAGAGCAGATGTTGGAGACTGGGGTTCAGATGGATCTTAGAGAGACCAGAGGTCAGAGACTGAGGTGCAGAAGGATTATAACAGTCAGCAGATTTAGGAGACTGGTGTGCAGGAGGTTCATTTCAGACAGCAGAGTTTTCAGACTGTGGTGCAGAAGGACTCTTGCAGAGACCATATGTTGGAGACTGGGGTGTAGAAGGACTGTTGGAGAGAGCAGAGTTCGGAGACTGGGGTTAAGAATGATCGTTGCAGAGAGAAGAGATTGAAGAGTGGTGTGCATAAAAAATGTTACAGAAAGTGTCGAAGGATCCCACAGAGAGCAGAGGTTGGAGTCTGAAGTGCAGAAGTACTGTTACAGAGAGTATAGGTTGGAGACTGAGGTACATAAGAACCGTTGCAGACAACAGAGTTTGCAGACTGAGGTGCAAAAAGATTGTTACAGAGAGCAGAGTTTGGAGACTGGGGTGCAGAGGGACTGTTGCAGAGAGTAAAGGTTGGAGACTGAAGTGCAGAAGGACTGTTGCAGAGAGCAGAGGTTGGAGACTGGGGTGCAGAAGGCCTGTTACAGAAAGCAGAGACTCTAGTATCGGATGCAGAAAGAACGTTACAGAGAGTAGAGGTTGGAAAATGCAGTACAGTAGGACTGTTGCTGAGAGCAGAATTTAGAGACTGGGGTGCAGAAGGACTGTTGCAGAGAGTATAGGTTAGAGACTGAGGTGCAGAAGTCCTGTTACATAAAACAGAGGTTGGAGACTGGGGTGCAGAAGGTTCGTGGCAGAGAGCAGAGGTTGGAGACTGAGGTATGGAAGTCCTGTTACAGAGAGAAGAGGTTGGAGCCTTGGATGCAGAAGGACAGTTGCAGAAAGCAAAGTTTGGATACTGGGGTGAAGATGGATATTACAGAGAGAAAAATTTGGAGACTGAGGTGTGGGATGACTGTTGCAGAGATCAGAGGTAGTAGACTGGGGTGCAGTAGGATCATTGCAGAGAGCAGAGTTTGGAGAATGGGGTGCAGAAAGATCGTTGCACAGTGCAGATTTTGGAGACTGGGGTGCAGAAGGCCTGCTACAGAGAGAAGAGTTTGGAGACTGGCGTGCAGAAGGCCTGTTATAGAGAGTAGAGTTTGGAGACTGGGGTGCAGAAGGACTGTTATAGAGAGCAGAGTTTGGAGACTGGATTGCTGAAGAATCTTACAGAGAGCAGTGTTTGGAGACTTCGTGCAGGTGGACTGTTACAGGGAGCAGTGTTTGAAGACTGGGTTGCAGAAGTATCGTGCAGAGAGCAGAGATGTCAGACTGAGTTGCAGAAGGACTGTTACAGAGAGCAGAGGTTTGAGACTGAGGTGTAGAAGGACTGTTACAGAGAACAGAGTTTGGAGACTGATGTGCAGAAGGACTGTTACAGAAAGAAGTGGTTGGAAATTGGGGTGCAGAAAGACCATAACAGAGACCAGAGTTTGGGAACTGCGGTATAGAAAAACTGTAACAGAGAGCGAGGTTGGAGACTGAGGTGCAGAATAATAGATACAGAGAGCAGAGTTTTGAGACTGGGTTTTAGAAGGATCTACAGAGAGCAGAGTTTGGAGACTGAGTTCCAGAAGAATCTTACAGAGAGTAGAGGTTGGAGACTGAGGTGCAGGTGGACTGTTACAGGGAGCAGTTCTTAGAGACTGGGATGCAGAAGGGTCATGCAGAGAGCAGAGGTGTGAGACTGAGGTGCAGATAGACTGTTAGAAAGAGCAGACTTTGGAGACTTGGTGCATAAAAATAGATACAGAGAGCAGAGGTTTGAGACTGGGTTTTAGAAGGATCCTACAGAGAGCAGAGGTTGGAGAGTGAAGTGCAGAAGGACTGTTACAGAGAGTAGAGGTTGGAGACTGAAGTGCAGAAGGACTTTGAAGAGAGAAGAGGTTGGAGACTGGGGTTCAGAAGGCCTGTTACATAAAGCAGAGACTCTAGTATCGGATGCAGAAAGAACGTTACAGAGAGTAGAGGTTGGAAAATGCAGTGCAGAAGGACTGTTGAAGAAAGCAGAATTTAGAGACTGGGGTGCAGAAGGACTGTTGCAGAGAGCAGAGGTTGGAGACTGAGGTGCAGAAGTCCTGTTACATAAAACAGAGGTTGGAGATTGGGGTACAGAAGGATCGATGCAAATAGCAGATCTTGGAGACAGGGGTGCAGAAGGATCTTACAGAGTGCAGAAGTTGGAGATTGGGTTGAAGAAGTATTTTACAGAGAGCAGAGTTGGGAGAATGAGGAGTAGAAGGACTGTTACAGGCAGAAGAGGTAGGAGACTGGGGTGCAGAAAGTTCGTTGAAGACAGCAGAGCTTTCAGACTGAGGTGCAGAAGGACTGTTGAAGAGAGCAGTTGTTGGAGACTGGGGTGCAGAAGGACTGTTGCAGAGAGAAGAGCTTGGAAACTGGGGTTAAGAGGGATGGTTGCAGAGAGCAGAGGTTGGAGACTGGTGTTCAGAAGGACTTTTACAGACAGCAGATTTAGGAGACTGGGTTTTAGAAGGATACTACAGACAGCAGAGTTTGGCTAGTGAAGTGCAGAATGACTGTTACAGAGAGTAGAGGTTGGACACTGGGCTGCAGAAGGACTGTTTTAGAGAGCAGTGGTAGGAGACTGGGGTGCAGATGGACTGTTGCAGAGAGCTAAGGTTGGATACTGGGGTGAAGATGGATCTTACAGAGAAAAGAATTTGGAGACTGAGGTGAGGAATTACTGTTGCGGAGATCAGAGGTAGTAGACTGGGGTGCGGTAGGATCATTGCACAGAGCAGAGTTTGGAAAATGGGGTGCAATAGGATCGTTGCACAATGCTGATTTTGGAGACTGGGGTGCAGAAGGCCTGTTATAGAGAGGCGAGTTTGGAGACTGGGGTGCAGAAGGACTGTTATAGAGAGCAGAGTTTGGAGACTGGGTTGCTGAAGAATCTTACAGAGAGCAGTGTTTGGAGACTTCGTGCAGGTGGACTGTTACAGGGAGCAGTGTTTGGAGACTGGGTTGCAGAAGGATGGTGCAGAGAGCAGAGGTGTCAGACTGAGGTGCAGAAGGACTGTTACAGAGAGCAGAGGTTGGCGACTGAGGTGTAGGACTGTTACAGAGAAAAGAGTTTGGAGACTGAGGTGCAGGACTGTTACAGAGAAAAGAGTTTGGAGACTGAGGTGCAGAAGGACTGTTACAGAAAGAAGTGGTTGGAAATTGGGGTGCAGAAAGACCGTAACAGAGACCACAGTTTGGAGACTGTGGCATAGAAAAACTGTAACAGAGAGCAGAAGTTGGAGACTGAGGTGCAGAATAATAGATACAGAGAGCAGAGGTTTGAGACTGGGTTTTAGAAGGATCTACAGAGAGCAGAGGTTGGAGAGTGAAGTGCAGAAGGACTGTTACAGAGAGGAGAGGTTGAAGACTGGGGTGCCGATGGACTGTTATAGAGAGCAGAGTTTGGAGACTGAGTTCCAGAAGAATCTTACAGAGAGAAGAGGTTGGAGACTGAGGTGCAGGTGGACTGTTCCAGAGAGCAGTGCTTAGAGACTGGGGTGCAGAAGGATCGTGCAGAGAGCAGAGGTGTGAGACTGAGGTGCAGATAGACTGTTAGAGAGAGCCGACTTTGGAGACTTGGTGCATAAAAATAGATACAGAGAGCAGAGGATTGAGACTGGGTTTTAGAAGGATCCTACAGAGAGCAGAGGTTGGATAGTGAAGTGCAGAAGGACTGTTACAGAGAGTAGAGGTTGGAGACTGAGGTGCAGAAGACTGTTGCAGAGAACAGAGTTTGGAGGCTGAGGTGCAGAAGGCTTGTTACAGAGAGCAGATTTTGGAGAGTGGGGTGCAGAAGGACTGTTGCAGGGAGCAGAGGTTGGAGACTGGGGTAAAGAAGGACTGTTGCAGGGAGCAGAGGATGGAGAATGGGCTGCAGAAGAAATGTTGCAGAGAGCAGAGGTTGGAGACTGAGGTGCAGAAGGACTCTTAGACAGAGCAGAAGTTGGAGACTGGGGTGCAAAAGGACTGTTGCAGAGAGAAGAGGCTGGAGACTGAGGTGCAAAATCCTGTTACATAGAGCAGAGGTTGGACACTGGGGTGCAGAAGGATCTTTGAAATAAGCAGAGGTTGGAGACAGGGGTGCAGAAGGATCTTACAGAGAGCAAAAGTTTCAGACTGAGTTGCAGAAGGACTGTTGCAGAGATCAGAGTTTGGAGACTGGGGTGCAGTAAAATCATTGCACAGAGCAGAGTTTGGAGACTAAGGTACAGAAGGATAGTTGCAGAGAGCAGAGGTTTAAGACTGGGGTGCAGAAGGCCTGCTACAGAGATCAGAGTTTTGAGACTGGCTTACAGAAGGCCTGATACCGAGAGGAGAGTTTGGAGACTGGGGTGCAGAAGGACTGTTACAGAGAGCAGAGTTTGGAGACTGAGTTCCTGAAGGATCTTACAGAGAGCAGAGGTTGGAGACTCAGGTGCAGGTGGACTGTTACAGAGAGCAGTTGTTGGAGACTGGGGTGCAGAATTTTCGTGAAGATAGCAGAGGTGTAAGACTGAGGTGCAGATGGACTGTTACAGAGAGCAGAGGTTTTAGACTGAGGTGTAGAAGGACTGTTACAGAGAGCAGAATTTGGAGATTGAGGTGCAGAAGTACTGTTACAGAAAGAAGTTGTTGAAAATTGGCGTGCAAAAGCACCGTAAGAAAGACCAGAGTTTGGAGACTGCGGTATCGAAAAACTGTAACAGAGAGCAGAGGTTGGAGACTGAGGTGCAGAAGGATAGATACAGAGAGCAGAGGTTTAAGACTGGGGTTCAGAAGGACTGATACAGAAAGCAGAGTTTGGAGACTGGGGTGCAGAAGGACCGTAACGGAGAGCAGATGTTGGAGACTGGGGAGCAGAAGGACTGTTGCAGAGGACAGAAGTTGGAGACTGGGGTGCAGAAGGACTGTTGCAGAGAGCAGAGTTTGAAGACTGGGGTGCAGAAGGACTTGCAGGGAGCCGAGGTTGGGTACTGGGGTGCAGAAGGACTGTTGCAGAGAGCAGAGGATGGAGACTGGCTGCAGAAGGACTGTTGCAGAGAGCAGAGGTTGGAGACTGAGGTGCAAAATCCTGTTACATAGAGCAGAGGTTGGACACTGGTGTGCAGAAGGATCGTTGAAATAAGCAGAGGTTGGAGACAGGGGTGCAGAAGGATCATACATAGAGCAGAAGTTGGAGACTGAGTTGCAGAAGGACTGTTGCATTGATCAGAGTTTGGAGACTGGGGTGCAGTAGAATCATTGCAGAGAGCAGAGTTTGGAGACTGGGGTGCAGAAGAATCATTGGAGAGAGCAGAGGTTGGAGACTGGGGTGCAGAAGGCCTGCTACAGAGAGCATAGTTTTGAGACTGGCGTGCAGAAGGCCTGTTACAGAGAGGAGAGTTTGTAGACTGGGGTGCAGAAGGACTGTTATAGAGAGTAGAGTTTGGAGACTGAGTTCCTGATAGATCTTACAGAGGACAGAGGTTGGAGAGTGAGGTGCAGGTGGACTGTCACAGAGAGCAGTGGTTGGAGACTGGGGTGCAGAAGGACTGTTGCAGAGAGCAGAGGTTGGATACTGAGGTGCAGAAAGACTCTTAGAAAGAGCAGAATTTGGAGTCTGGGGTGCAGAAGGACTGATACAAAAAGCAGAGATTGGAGTCAGGGCTGCAGAAAGACGTTTTCAGAGAGCAGAGTTAGAAGACTGCAGTATAGTAGGACTGTTGCAGAGAGCAGAGTTTGGAGACTGAGGTTCAGAAGGATAGATACAGAGAACAGAGCTTGGAGACTCAGGTTCAGAAAGACTGATACAGAAAGCAGATTTTAGAGACTGCAGTGTAGAAGGACTGTTACACAGATTAGAGTTTGGAGACTCAGGTGCAGAAGGACTGTTACAGGAAGCAGAGTTTGGAAATTGGGTGCAGAAGGACTTTTACAGAGAGCAGATGTTGGAGACTGTGGTACAGGACTGTTATTTAGATCAGATGTTGCATCCTGGGGTGCAGAAGGACTCATATATAGAGCACAGGTTGGAGACTGAGGTGCAGAAAAATAGATACAGAGAACACATGTTGGAGACTGGGGTTCAAACAGACTGATACAGAAAGCAGAGGTTTGAGACTGGGGTGTAGAAGGAGAGTTACGAAGAGCAGAGGTTTTAGACTGCAGTACAGAATGACTGTTACAGAGAGCAGATGTTCGAGACTGGGGATCAGAAAGACTGTTGTAGTGGACAGAGGTTGGAGACTGGGTTGGAGAAGGAATGTTACAGAGAGCAGAGTTTGGAAACTGGTGTGCAGATAGATCTTACAGAGAGCAGAAGTTGGAGACTGTGGTGCAGAAGAACTGTTGCAGAGAGCAGACATTGGAGACTGGGGTCAAGAAGGATCATTTCAGAGAGCAGAGTTTGGAGACTGGGGTGAAGAAGGACTGTTACACAGCGCAGAGTTTAAAGACTGGTGTGCAGCAGGACTGTTGCCGAGAGCAGATGTTGGAGACTGGGGTGGAGACGAATCATTGCAGAGAGAAGAGGTTGGAGACTGTTGTGCAGAAGGACTGTTACAGAGTGCAGAGTTTAAAGACTTGGTTGCAAAAGGATCTTACAGAGAGCAGAGTTGGGAGACTGAGGTGCAGAAGGACTGTTAGAGAGAGCAGAGGTAGGAGATTGAGGTGCAGAAGGACTGCTACAGAGAGCAGAGTTTGGATACAGCGATGCAGAAGCATCTTACAGAGAGCAGAATTTGGAGTCTGAAGTGCATAAGGACTGTTGCAGAGATCAGAGGTTGGAGACTGGGGTGCAGTTAGATCATTACAGAGAGCTGATGTTGGAGACTGAGGTGAAGAAGAATCGTTGCAGAGAGAAGATTTTGGAGACTGGGGTGCAGAAGGCCTGCTACAGAGAGAAGAGTTTGGAGAATGGCTTGCACAAGGCCTGTTACATAGAGGAGATGTTGGAGACTGAGGTGCAGGTGGACTGTTACAGAGAGCAGTGTTTGGAGACTGGGGTGCAGAAGGATCGTGCAGAGATGTGAGGTTTAGACTGAGATTCAGGTGGACTCTTACAGAGAGCAGAAGTTGGAGACTGAGGTGTAGAAGGACTGTTACAGAGAGGAGAGTTTGGAGACACAGGTGCAGAAGGACTGTTATACAGAGCAGTGTTTGGTGACTGGGTTCCTGAAGGATCTTACAAAGAGCAGAGGTTGGAGACTGAGGTGTAGGTGGACTGTTACAGAGAGCAGAGGTAGCAGATTGAGGTGCAGAAGGACTGTTACAGAGAGCAGAGTTTGGATACAGCAGTGCAGAAGCATCTTACAGAGAGCAGAATTTGGAGTCTGAGGTGCAGAAGGACTGTTGCAGAGATTAGAGGTTGGAGAGTGGGGTGCAGTTGGATCATTGCAGAGAGCTGATGTTGGAGACTGAGGTGTAGAAGGATCGTTGCAGAGAGAAGATTTTGGAGACTGGGGTGCAGAAGGCCTGCTACAGAGAGAAGAGCTTGGAGACTGGCTTGCAGAAGGCCTGTCACAGAGAGGAGATGTTGGAGACTGAGGTGCAGGTGGACTGTTACACAGAGCAGTGTTTGGAGACTGGGGTGCAGAAGGATCATGCAGAGATCAGAGGTTTGAGACTGAGGTGCAGGTGGACTGTTACAGAGAGCAGAGGTTGGAGAATGAGGTGTAGAAGGACTGTTACAGAGAGGAGAATTTGGAGACTCAGGTGCAGAAGGACTGTTACAGAAAGCAGAGGTTCGACATTGGGCTGCAGAAGGACCATTACGGAGAGCAGAGTTTGGAGACTGTGGTTTAGGTCTGTTACCAAGAGCAGAGGTTGGAGACTGGGCTGCAGAAGGACTCTTACATAGAGCACAGGTTGGACACTGAGGTGCAGAAGGATAGATACAGAGAACAGAGGTTGGAAACTGGGGTTTAGACAGACTGATACAGAAAGCAGAGATGGAGACTGGGGTGTAGAAGGATCGTTACAAAGAGCAGAGTTTGGAGACTGCGGTACAGAAGGACTGTTACAGAGAGCAGATCTCAGAGTCTGGGGAGCAGAAAAACTGTTGCACAGGAGAGAGGTTGGAGACTGGGGAGGAGAAGGAATGTTACAGAGAGCAGAGTTGGGAAACTGGAGTGCAGAAAGATCTTACAGAGAGCAGAGGTTGGAGACTGTGGTGCAGAAGGACTGTTGCAAAAAGCAGACATTGGAGACTGGGTTCCAGAAGGATCGTTCAAGAGGGCAGATTTTAGAAACTGGGGTCCAGAAGGACTGTTACACAGAGCAGAGTTTGGAGACTGGTGTGTGGCAGGACTGTTGCAGAGAGCAGATGTTGAAGACTGGGGTGGAGAAGAATCATTGCAGAGAGAAGAGGTTGGAGACTGTTGTGCATAAGGACTGTTACAGACTGCAGAGTTTAAAGACTTTGTTGCAAAAGGATTTTACAGAGAGCAGAGTTGGGAGACTGGGGTGCAGAAGGACTGTTACAGAAAGCAGAGGTAGGAGATTGAGGTGCAGAAGGACTGTTACAGAGAGCAGAGTTTGAATAAAGCGGTGCAGAAGCATCTTACAGAGAGCAGAATATGGAGTCTGAGGTGCAGAAGGACTGTTGCAGAGATCAGATGTTGGAGAGTGGGGTGAAGTTGGATCATTGCATAGAGCAGACATTGGAGACTGGGTTCCAGAAAGATCGTTCAAGAGGGCAGATTTTAGAAACTGGGGTCGAGAAAAACTGTTACTCAGAGCAGAGGTTGAAGACTGAGGTGCAGAAGGACTGTTAGAGAGAGCAGAGTTTGGAGACTGGGGTGCAGAAGGACTGTTACAGACAGTAGAGTTTGGAGACTGGGGTTCAGATGAATCTTACAGAGAGCAGAGTTAGAAGACTGCGGTTCAAAAAGACTGTTGCAGAGACCAGATGTTGGAGACTGGGGTGGAGAAGAATCCTTGCAGAGAGCCGAGGTTGGAGACTGGGGTTCAGGAGTATCGTTGCAGAGAGCAGATTTTGGAGACTGGGGTGCAGAAGGCTTGCTACAGAGAGAAGAGTTTGGAGCCTGGCCTGCAGAAGGCCTGTTACAGAGAGGAGAGGTCGGAGACTGGGGTGCAGAAGGACAGTTATAGAGAGCAGTGTTTGGAGACTGAGTTGCTTAAGGTTCTTACAGAGAGCAGAGGTTGGAGACTGAGGTGCAGGTGGACTGTTTCACAGAGCAGTGTTTGTAGACTGGGGTGCAGACGGATCGTGAAGAGAGCAGAGGTGTCAGACTGAGGTTCAGTAGGACTTTTACAGAGAACAGAGGTAGGAGACTGAGTTGTAGAAGGACTGTTACAGAGAGCAGACTTTGGAGACTGAGGTGCAGAAGGACTGTTACAGAAAGCAGAGGTTGGAAATTGGGGTGCAATCAGACCGTTACAGAGACCAGAGTTTGAAGACTGCGGTATAGGAAAACTGTTACAGAGAGCAGAGTTTGGAGACTGGGTTGCAGAAGGAATGTTACAGAGAGCACAGGTTGGAGACTGAAGTGCAGAAAGATAGATACTGAGAGCAGAAGTTTGAGACTGAGGTACAAAAGGACTGATACAGAAAGCAGAGTTTGGGGTGCTGAAAGACCGTTACAAAGAGCAGAGGTTGGAGACTGGGGAGCACAATGACTTTTGAAGAGGACAGAGTTTGGAGACTGGGGTGCCACAGAACACGTGACGAGGCAGAGGTTAAAGAATGGGGTGGAGAAGGAATGTTAAAGAGAGCAGAGTTTGGAAACTGGAGTGCAGAAGGATATTAAAGAGAGCAGAGTGTGGAGACTGTGGTGCAGAATGATTGTTACAGAGAGCAGAGGTTGGAGACTGGGGTCCAGAAGGATGGGTGCAGATAGCAGAGATTGGAGACTGGGGTGCAGAAGGACTGTTGCAGAGGGCAGAGGTTTGAAACTGGGGTGCAGAAGGACTGTTGCGGAGAGCAGAGGTTGGAGACTGGAGTGCAGAAGGACTGTTGCAGAGAGCAGAGGTTGGAGTCTGATGTGCCGAAAGACTCTTACAGAGAGCAGAGTTTGGAGACTGGGGTGCAGAAGGACTGTTACAGAGACCAGAGGTTGGAGACTGTGGTGCAGAAGGACTGTTTCAGAGATCAGAGGTTAAAGACTGCGGTGCAGTAGGATCATTGCAGAGAGCATACGTTGGAGACTGGGGTGCAGAAGGATCCTTTGAGAGTGCAGGTTTTGAAGACTGGGGTGCAGAAGGCCTGCTACAGAGAGCAGAGTTTGGAGACTGAGGTACAGAAAGACTGTTACAGAAACTAGAGGTTGGAAATTGGGGTGCATAAGAACCGTTACAGAGACTAGAGTTTGGAGACTGCGGTATAGAAAAAGTGTTAGAGAGCGCACAGGTTGGAGACTGGGGTGCAAAAAGACTGTTGCAGAGAGCAGAGGTAAGAAACTGGGGTCTAGAAAGATCGTTGCAGAGAGCAGAGTTTGGAGACTGGGGTGCAGAAGGACTGTTACAGAGAGCAGAGGTTGGATAATAGGGTTTAGATGGATCTTACAGAGAGCAGAGGTTGAAGACTGGCGTGTAAATGGACTGTTGCAGAGAGCAGAGGTTGGAGACTGGGGTGCAGAAGGATCTTATAAAGAGCAGAGGTTTGAGACTGGGGTGAAGACGAACTGTTGCAAGGAGCAGAGATTTGACACTGTTGTGCAGAAGGATCGTTGCAGAGAGAAGAGTTTGGAGACTGGGATGCAGAAGGCCTGTTACAGAGAGCAGAGTTTGGAGACTGCGGTACAGAAGGACTGTTTCAGAGAGCAGAGATTGGATACTGGGGTTCAGATGGACTGTTACAGAGGACAGAGGTTGAAGACTGGGGTGCCGCAGGACCCTCGCAGAAAGCAGAGGTTAGAGACTGCGATGCAGAAGGAATGTTAGAGAGAGCAGATTTTGTAAACTGGAGTGCAGAAAGATCTTACAGAGAGCAGCGTTTGGAGACTGTGGTGCAGAAGGACTGTTGCAGAGAGCAGAGGTTGGAGACTGGGGTGCAGAAGGATTGTTGCAGAGAGCAGAGGTTGGAGAATGGAGTGTAGAAGGACTTTTGCAGAGAGCAGAGATTGGAGACTGAGGTGCAGAAGGACTCTTAGAAAGAGCAGAAGTTTTATACTGGAGTGCAGAAGGACTGATACAGAAAGCAGAGGTTGGAGTCTGGGGTGCAGAAAGACCGTTACAGAGAGCAGAGGTTGGAGACTGCAGTACAGAAGGACTTTTGCAGAGAGCAGTGTTTGGAGACTGGGGTGCAGAAAGACTGTTACATAGAGCAGAGTTTGGATACTGAGGTGCAGAAGTCCTGTTACATAGAGCAGAGGTTGGTGACTGTGGTGCAGATGGATCGTTGCAAGGAGGAGACATGGAGACAGGGGTGCAGGAGAATCTTACAGAGAGTAGAAGTTTGAGACTGAGGTGCAGAAGGACTGTTGCAAAGATGAGTGGTTGAAGACTGGGGTGCAGTAAGATTATTGCTGAGAGCAGAGTTTGGAGACTTTGGTGCAGAAGGTCTGCTACAGAGAGCAGAGTTTGGAGACTGGCGTGCAGAAGGCCTTGCCTTGACTGGCAGTACACATCAATGTGGGCAGCGAACCTAGATGGGGAGGAATGAAGGGACAAGAGACACGAAGGGTGACAGCAAGATAAAAGTTCTGATCAAGCTGCAAACTTTTATTTTTCACACAGGGGTATTTATGGGCTGGGGATTGGGGGAGCTCTCTTATGGGCAGTTGCTAGAAGTCTTCATAAGGTGAGATAGCGCAGGATGTCTCAGGGAGATGAATGGCTGCAGGGTGTCTCCCAGGCGAGATATCTCCTAGGGGGCTGTTTCTTGTAACTGTCAGGCTATTCTTTGAAGGAGAACTCCCTTTTGTTCCCTGGCATCTCCCCCTTACTTATATAAAGTATATGACCATACCTTACCGGCCTATGTCTAATAGAGAAATCTTTAATTCTGTTACTTAGGGCTGGATAACCATACTAGCAAACATTAAGCCTACCTGTGTAGGTTAGAAATAAAGGCCTTAAACTAAAAACTATTCTGGCAGTCCCTTTTTATGGTTATCAGGCATTCCTGTCTGAGTATCTTTTTTGCAGCCTCCAGTTTACTTATTTTTGGAAGTTACATTTAACTATTATTATCATTTAAAATGCCCAGGAATAGCAGTGTTTAGGCTTTGACTGTCTTTGCTAAGTGTTTAAGATGAAGCAAGTCAAACTGATTTTTGTTTCTCCCTATTTTTAAGTCAGCTGAGTTACTCTGAAATCCTCGGGAACTTCACAGCAGCTTCTCAGTTCTGCTAGTGCCATTTGTGCTAGGATGAGTCCAGGCCTTGCTTGACCATGTGGCTTCCCTCGGAAGCATCAGGGATGTCTCCCTTCTCTGATGACCCTCCTCTTCACAGCAAATGCACTGATTGGCTTCCTGTCCTCCACTGGTCTCATTAATATCCCTGATCAGGAGGTTATGAGGCCTAGGGTTGCAGAGCCCTTTGGAGAAGTCCCCTATTCCCTGACTCAGACTGACTCTGAGGGCAAGAGCCAAATATTGGTTCTCTTGGCCCTTTTAATTTAACTTTAATTTTAAAAGTTAATCTTAAACATCCAGCAAATAAATTTTAACAGCCTTATATTAATAGTACTGGGCTTTAATGTCTATCTCTCTATCCTGTTGGTGATAACTCCTTATCTTAAATTACCCCAGGTTGTGTTTTTCTTAAATCAGTACCTCTGTAAAACAGCAACAAGCAATCCTTAGACCACCTATAAGCAAACTACAAACTAAAATTAACTAGGGTAAAAGCATATTTAGTTTATGTAATAGCTACGTTGAATTCTGGCAGAGTTATACATTATAATCCCCTGTTTGAGATCCTGGTAATCATGACAAGAACCAACTTTTGGACACAACTTTTAAATGTACTGAAATCTGGTCTGCTTCTTTCATAATCGCTCTCACATGTAGTGAGATGGGACATAGAGCCTTATCTCAGGCAAGCCAGGGCTCTTTATAAATCTTAAGTACTATAGTTCTGAAGCTGATCATTTTACAAAGCCTTCATAAATTGTTGCTCAAGTTTACATGAACATTAGCTAACACATCACATCTACAACATAAACTAAAGGCTAAAACTTCTAAACCCCCCCCCTTTTTTTTAAGTAGCAAAGTACTTTTGTGTTGTACAATAAAACCTTCACACAGATTAGGCTCCCATTAACTTGAAAATACATTTAAATTGTATCTCAGTGTAAAGTAACATGGAACTTTACATATGTAATTGATAACAAATCCAGTTAGAGAACACAAATGATATAAATAAATCTCCAACATGTTTTTTTTTTGTTCTTGTTGTTTTTTTTAAGCCTAAAATTACCATATAACTTCAGAACACCAGCTTGATATAATGCTCTTTTGAAGCTTCTACCTTACAGACTTCTATACCTGGAAGATATGAATTAATAGCACCATAATTACATTGATGATTTTATATTGACCAAGTTTAGCTCTTAAAGAAATAACATTACAATATTGAAAAATAACAGTTGTTGTTTAACCATAGTTGTATAATTTTAAAAACTTATACATATAACCAATTTACACAGACCTTTTTTATCACTTGCTTAAACCCTTTTGTTAACTTAATCATATAGACTTTTTTTTATCCAGAAACACATTTTCCCTCTATTAAATCCATATCTAGAACCTTTAAGTTTTTTTTTCATCTGTTAACCTTCTTTTTTTTCACATTTTGAAATAATACTTGAAAATTTCTGAATTTAAGCAATTATTTTATAGACATCAACATTTTATTAGGTTTTATTTTTGAAAACCTAGAAAAACTTATAAGCTTAATTTTAAAGACATCTTTACTTCTATCTGTTTACCCAGTTTAAATTGAACCATTTGAATCACGTGAATCAAAGATATTTGGATCCTTTTTTTTTGAGCGCTCTTTGTATATCTGCCAATTGTCATATAACTGCATGATATATGGACATACACACACACAGACATAGGACATACAACACATAACATGAGTGTAACACATACACAAGGCCTTGTAGTTTTTTTTTTATTTCCATTGCAATGTTTAAAAACTCCACAGTTCATCAAAAAGATAACTGATCAGAAAGCATTAACTTGTCCATGAGCTCAAAAAAATACAGAATCTAAGGAAAAAACAAGAGTCAAAATGACTGGCCAGTAATTAGTAAATATCATACAATTAACTTTTTGGTTTGGTCTTGTTTGAGTTCAGGTAAAAGGACACTTTTAAGAATGGAGAATCTGTGGGGATGTAAACTTAAGAAATAAGCCTCTGAGAAGGGTATAGCATCCTTTTAAATGTTGGCAGCGCGGTCTTCCATCTCCAGATGATGATAGTGAACCTGTATGGGCTTAGAGGCTAAAATATTAATCTGTTCTTTAATAAATTGAACCAGCCTGTTTATAATGCAGGGTCCTATGGACATTATTAAAAGTAAACCCAACAAAGGGCCTAATAGTGGAAGAAGGTAGGGTGAAAATTAAGCCCAGTCCAGAGGGGATTTTCAAATAGTTCCCTTCGTCTCTTTTCTAGATCTTCTTGAAGCTGCTTAATTTGATTTATTGGCATAAAAGCAGCATCGTTCCCCTAAGGACAAGAAAATACCTCCCTTGTTAGCTATCAGCAAATCTAAGCCTCGTCTGTTTTGAAGGACCACTTCTGCCAGGGAGTCTATTTGGTCCTGTATATCTTCAATGGTTCCTGATAGAGTTTGTACATCATCTATAAGTTGCTGAGATAGGCGAAGGTAAGAGTGTATAGCTGTGCCTAAGCCAGCTGTACCTGTGCCAACAGCAGCTGTAATTCCAAGGGTGGCAAGGAGTGGTAAGGCCTGTATTGCCCTCCTATGTCTTTTAACTAAGGTGTCTAGGCTAGGAATGGGTAGAGGTTCATCTCCTGGGACAATAGTTATATCAGGGAGTAATAAGGCAAGAACACAGCCACCGGTCCAATTCACTGGAAGCCTGGGGAAAGCTGAGGTTCTTCCACACATAAAAACTGTGCCATTGGGGGGACAAAGACATGGGGTGGGTGAGGAATAATTTTTTACTGTTGAGCAATTTCCAAAGGAAGTAACTCCAACATCAATATCATAGGTATTATTCTGCATCGCGCCTAATTTACCTATGCAGGCCTCCTCCACCAGGTGCTTGCTGATAGTTTTAGTGCAGCAGTTCACTGCAGTGCTCCGGGACCAAAGGCTCACTCCGAAGCCTTGGAACATCTCACGTTGCACACCCCCTAGAGCGGCTTTCCAGGCTGGAGCCCTGGAACGAAGGCCGGCTTCAGAATTTCCAGCAGTCTGGTCTTGTGATCTGGTTGGGCAGGGTCATCTCGCTGGGGAACTCCAAAATATTAGACCAGGATGCAAGAAAAGTCCACTGACTCCAATTAACATCAAATTAAAGCAAGCTTATTATTTCAACCGGCCGGACTGCCTCTCCCTCCCAAAACAGCAGGAACAAGACAGCCCCCACCTTTCCTACAGCCCAGCTTTATAGCCCAGAAAGTTACACAAAGGGGGGTTAAAGATAACAGAACTCTGACAAGCATCACACTAATGGTAGTTTACATTTTTTTTTTTTTGCTGGCCCCAACATCAGAATTTATGAGGACCATTAGAGCCTCAGAGAGGGTCGTTGTCTGGCCAGGGAAGGCCAATTTTTATGAGGTGTCACTAAGTTTCAGAGAGGGCTGCTATCTGGTCAGAGAGCCAGGCATGGGTGAGTTTAAGGCACAGGCAGGCATTCCAAGCAGGTTAAGAATTTGTAGTAATTTATAGTAAATCTGTCTTGTTCCTGCTGGGATGGCTGCAACTCCATTAATATCTGTGGCCAGTATTTTTATTTTTCCAGTGAAATCATTATCAATAATACCAGGAAAGACCTGAACACCTTGTAAGGTAGTAGAGGCTCTTCCAAGAATAAGGGCACAAGTATGAGATGAAGGGGGACCCATAATTTCAGTGGGTATTATCTGGGGCCCTTGCATGGAGTCTAATATTGTATCGATGGTGGCACAGAGGTCCAATCCTGCGTTGCCTGGGGTGGCTCGTTGAAGGGAGGCAATCGTGGAGAAGGATTTTGAGGTAGGTTGGGAATTTGGGAGGGAACAAACCTTATTGCTCCTGGGTTTGTCCTGGGAAAGGTCGGGGCCAGGGGCTGGCCCCGCAGGGAGTTTCCCGGGAAGCGGGAAGAAGTAGGCTGTCCAAGGGCCTTAGATCTACACTCACTAGCCCAGTGACGACCTCTACCACATCTAGGGCAAAGGGTGGCTGGGGGCGGTTTAGCCCCGGTTTGAGGAGACACCATCCCTAGGCTTTGCTTGCCTGTCGGACACTCGCGTGCAAAATGACCAGGCTGTTTACAAGTAAAGCAAGTGAAAGACCCCAGCCCAACAACGTCAGGCCTAGTTGCAAAACCACCGAGGCATGTCACAAACCTACGCAGGCACCAGAGGTGTTTTTCAGATAGTTAGGTGTAACCGGTTGGGAAAGGACAAAGGACCAGGTCCCAAGACATGCCTGAATGAGCAGGGAAAAGAGGACCAGAGTGCAAATATATAGCTTTTATGTGGTTCTTTTTCAGTAACATACAGTGAAAAACAACTTTGCCCTTTAGGTAGCCTATATGCTGGGTTTAAAATTAACCTATTGTTTACCACGTGTGGAAACTGCCCCTTTACCCTATAAAAATTTCTGTATCCCCAAGCCCGGGGTGCCAGCTCACCAAAGCTCCGGCTGAGGTTCTGCTGGGCACCTGCAGGCGCCTGTGTCCCAATAAACAAACCTCTTGTGCTTTTGCAGCCAGTGTTTCCTGTGATTCTCCTTGGACAGGGAAACGGGGGTCTTTCATTGGAGGTTCCACCGAGATCAGCCCCTCCCCCACCCTGTCCGGATCCATGCCCAAGGACCACCTGGCATCACTGGGAGGTAAGCTGGCCAGCTCATGTTGTGTTTGTCGTGTCGTCTGGTGTCACGTCTATGTTTGTAACCCTTGACTGATACTTTGTTTCTATGCACTGCATCTGTATGATTACGCGTAGTCGCTCTGTATTCTGGGCAGCTTGAGAAGGAGTTGACGAACTCGAACTTCTCCCCTGCCACCCTGGGAGACGTCCCAGGGATTTTTGTAGGCGACGGTGGGGCTTCTGCTCCACCTAAGCCATCTGTAGGCGACGGTGGGGCTTCTGCTCCACCTAAGCCATCTGTAGGCAACGGTGGGGCTTCTGCTCCACCGAAGCCATCTGAACCACGCAGTGCTCTTTCTATTCGGTCTGATTGTAGTGATATTGTGATTATTGTGTTATTGTTTCTGTCTCTGTAATCTATTTCTTCATCTAAAAATAATATGGGGCAATCAATCACGACCCCTTTGAGTCTCACCCTCGACCATTGGCAAGAAGTCCGAAATCAGGCAGATAACCTCTCGGTAGAGGTCAAAAAAAAAATAGATAACACTCTGCACTGCGGAATGGCCAACACTCAATTCGGGCTGGCCTAAGGAAGGAACCTTTAACCCTGAATTGGCTTTGGAGATGGGAGTCAAACTTTCAGTCATAAATTCTGTCCCAGACCGAGATTCTACACCGAGGTAGGTGCACGCACCCCATGTCTGTTTGAGGTGCATCTTTCTCTCTCTCTTTCTTTCTGGAGGTAAGGTGGGCACCTGACGGCTACTTAAACGCAATTAGTGCAGCTGCCACTCTACAAGACTCGGGTGAGAGGTTTCTCGGCCTAGGCAGCTCTCAATCACCTGTTCAGTACAGAGCAGGCAAGTTGGGTTCTGCCAAAGCCGTTTCCAACTTTTCTGTCTGGGCCTGGAGAGCAATTGGCGTGAGTACACAGTGTCCTGAATCCCGGTCTGCTTCGGATGCATGGAGGTGGAGGAAAGAATTTGGAACAACTGAGGAATTCCAGTCTGGGCTACTCTCAGACGAATTCTTAAGGTTCCTTTCTCTTGAGCCCCCTTCCAGCAGCCCTCATGGGTATCTAGGGTGACCGGTAGATAAATGGCACTGAAGGAAAGCCCCAATCACATTTGCCTCTGTATGGGCCGTGCAACACTCCCAACCCCACATCCATTCCTCCTGGATGCTTCCCTTCCTTCGCAGGTCAGAAATGTTAGCAATTCAGGTTGCAGGACTGAGAAAGACATGAGATAATTAGTAAAATCTGCCCAGGTTCCCTAAGGTGCATAGGTAGCTTTCAATAGTCTTTTTTAAAGGTTATTATAGATTGTTTCTTGGGGATGATTTTGGCTAAATGTGTTTTTTTTGTAACAATCTGGTATCTGAATGGGTTTCTGAAGCATTGCACAATCTTGCAGTTAAAAGTTGGGTTTAAGTAATTGTTTAGTTTAAGATTTCAGATAGTTCATACCAGAGAACCTAAATACATAGGATAGAAAATTAAAAGAACTCTACTTCCAAGTTGGCAAGTAACTTCCAATCATTCAGTTTTACAGTGCATTGATTTGGGGAAGGATAATAAATTATGATTTGGTATCTGTTTCTCTCTGTATAAGATTTAGGGAAAAAATGTTAAATTAAAACGTTGGTCTGGCTTATTGAAATGACATTTATTAGCAACAGTCTTGAAAATTTTCAAAGCTTAATTTTAGATATACATGGTAGTGTGTAAATTTTTTTTTCAGGTGATTTAATGTAACTTAATACTACTTTAGAAACTTCAGAACAAAGAAAGTGGCTTAATGATCCTGAAGAAACTTCTTCTGATGGTGGCTTTTATATCATCAAGAAAGATCCTATAGAAAGATAAATTGTAACTTATGGTTAAAATGCCTTAGACATGAAGTTTCTAATCAGAATTCCGGTTTTCCCAGTTCCTTCCAGACCTCAGCCAGGGCTTAAGCTGATATGCAAACAGAAGCAACTTGGAGCTCAGGCCCAAGGAAAAAAAAAGTGTCTTTTTATGGGAACTCAAACTAGATTAAACCAAAGAGTAAATTGTATGGCATTTCACCATTGTGTTATGTGTTACACTTGTGTTACATGTTGTATGTCGGTATGTCTGTATGTGTATATGTCTATCTGTATGTATATATGTCCATATATCCTGCAGTGATATGACAATTGACAGATGAGGAGCGCTCATAAAAAAATTTTAAAAATGGATCCAAATATCTTTGATTCACGTGATTCAAATAGTTCAATTTAAATTGGGTAAACAGATGAAAGTAAAGATGTCTTTAAAATTAAGCTTATAAGTTTTTCTAGTGTTCAAAAAGGCCCTGTTGATGTATATGAAATAATCTGCTTAAATTCAAAAATTTACAAGTATTGTTTCAAAATGTGAACAGAAGGAGGTTAACAGATAAAAAAGAGAAACTAAAAGGTTCTAGATTCCTGGATAAGAGTCTATATGATTAAGTAAAAAGGTTTAAGCAAATGATATAAAAAAAAGTCTGTGTAAGTTTTTGAGCAAGTAATCTTAAAAAAAAATTAAACAGCTGGTTAAACAAGTGCTATTGTTTTAGAGAATTGTGCTATGTTATTTCTTTAAAAGCTAAACTTGGTTATTATAAAAACATCAATGTAATTAGTGCCATTTTTGTGTTCACATATTCCAGGTATACAAGTCTATAAGGTAGGAGCTTTAAAAAGAACATTATATCAAGCTGGTATTCTAACAGTGTATGGTAATTTAGGCTTAAAAAAACATGTTAAAAATTTATTTATATCATTTGTGTTCTATAACTGTACTTATTATCAAAAATTTATGTAAAGTTCCATGTTACTTTTCACACTGAGATACAATTTAGATGTACTTTTAAGTTAATGAGAGCCTAATCTATGTATAGGTTTTATTGCAAAACACAAAAGTACTTTGCTACTTCTCTACAAAAAGTCAAAAGCTTTCAGCTTTTCTTTAATTCATGTTTTAGATATGATATTATGTTGTGTTAGCTAATATTCATGTAAATTTGAACAATTTATGTAAACTTTGTAAAATGATGTCTAAAAAGCAAAGATCAGCTTCAAAATTTAAGACTTATAATGAGCCCCGCCTTAATTGAGATAAGGCTCTATGTGCTCTATGTCCCATCTCATGTGAAAGTGACTATGAAAGAAGTAGGCCAGATTTCAGTGCATTTAAGGTTGTGTCCAAAAGTTGTTTTTTGTCACGATTGCCAGGACCCCAAACAGGGAATTATAATGTATAACTCTGCCAGAATTCAAGGTAGCTATTACATAAACTAAATATGTTTTTATCCTAATTAGTTTTATTTTGTAGTTTGCTTTTAGATGGTCTAAAGATTGCCTGTTAATGTTTTACAGAGGTACTAGCAACCTGGGTTAACTTAAGACAAGAAGTAATCACCTACAGGATAGAGAGATAGACAGTAAAGCCCAGTGCTCTTAATATAAGGCTGTTGACTTATTTGCTGGATGTTTAAGATTAAGTTTTAAAATTAAAAATTTGGCTCTTGCCCTCTGAGTCAGTCTGAATCAGGGATAGGGGACTTCTCCAAAGGGCTTTGCAACTCTAGGCCACATAACCTCCTGATCAGGGAGATTAATGAGACCAGTGGAGGAGAGAAAGCCAATCAGTGCATTTGCTGTGAAGAGGAGGGTCATCAGAGAAGGGAGACATCTCTGATGCTTCCAAAAGAAGCCATGTGGTCAAGCAAGGCCTGGACCCATCCTAGCGTGAATGGCATTAGCAGAACTGAGAAGCTGCTGTGAAGTTCCCAAGGACTCCCAGGAGACTCAGCTGACTGTTATAGAAACAGAATTCATTTTGACTTGCTTCATCTTAAACACTTAGCAAAGACAATCAAAGCCAAAGCACAGAGGTTCCTGGACATCTTAAATAATAATAATAGTTAAATGTAACCTCCAACCATAAGTAAACTGGAGGCTGCAAAAGAGACTCTTAGGTAAAAATGCCTGATAACTGTCAGAGGGACTGCTAGAGTAGTTTTAGTCTAAGGCCTTTATTTCTAACCAACGCAGGTAGACTTGATATTTGCTAGTATGGTTATCCAGCTCTAAGTAATAAAATTAAAGATATCTCTATTAGACATAGAGGTTATACTAGTAAAATGATTTTACAAGATCAGATGGCTTTAAATTATTAGACGATATCTTAAAGGAAAAGACATCTGTAACCCTAAATGTTAGTTGTTGTGTTACAACCCTGACATTTCTGACAATGTGGCAAATATCCTTAAAATTTTTAGTTCCTGGTTCTTGGTATTTCCTAGTAAAAAACATTGTTAGTCTTTGTCTAGGCCATTATATTCATAGGCCATTATATTCATTCCTGTGCTGTGGCATTTATTGCTGCATCAATCTGGTTCCAGTACTAATGAATTCTTGTTTCTCTTATAGACCACCCATCACTCAAATGGCCCTCCAGCCTATCATGGACCACTCGATAGACCCACTTTTTAAAAGGGGACTCCAAACTGCTTTCCCCAACATCACCCCTTTTGTCAGCCTGAAAAAGCCAGAAAGATCTTCGTCCCCTTTCCTTACAGCAGTAAGTAGCCCCCCAAATTAGAGGGGGGAATGAAGCCAGATTTGGAGTTAGGCAGTCAGTGTAGTTAGGTAAGTCGGTTCTAATACCTAGTGAAATCTAAAATGGAGGTTATGCTGGAAATGACTCAGAAAAAAAAAAAAAAACACAGGACAATGGATATAAGATTCTATCCATGATCAAGAAAAAGGGGGGAATGAAAGACCCCAGCCCAACAACGTCAGGCCTAGTTGCAAAACCACTGAGGCATGTCACAAACCTACGTAGGCACCAGAGGTGTTTTTCAGATAATTAGTTAGGTGTAACCGGTTGGGAAAGGACAAAGGACCAGGTCCCAAGGCATGCCTGAATGAGCAGGGAAAGGAGGACCAGAGTGCAAATATGTAGCTTTTATGTGGTTCTTTTTCAGTAACATACAGTGAAAAACAACTTTGCCCTTTAGGTAGCCTATATGCTGGGTTTAAAATTAACCTATTGTTTACCACGTGTGGAAACTGCCCCTTTACCCTATAAAAATTTCTGTATCCCCAAGCCCGGGGTGCCAGCTCACCAAAGCTCCGGCTGAGGTTCTGCTGGGCACCCGCAGGTGCCTGTGTCCCAATAAACAAACCTCTTGTGCTTTTGCAGCCAGTGTTTCGTTTGATTCTCCTTGGACAGGGAAACGGGGGTCTTTCACAAGTACGTGAGCCAGGATTGCGAAAGGCCTTGGTAAAGGCAGCACCTATGGCCAGACCCATGGCATGGGCTGCACCCACCCCAGCACAGAGTCTAATTAAGTCAGAAAGTTCCCCTTTATTTTTATGTGGTCGAAGAACATCCTGACATGCGGGGTTGGTGTTTTCAAAGGCAAGATTTTTTACAAAGGGGCTTTAGCTTTCGCTTGGTCCAAGCAGGGGCTCCGTGGCTAGGTTAAGCCAGGCAACAAAGTCGCTATAAGGCTCTTCAGGCCCTTGTGGGATTTTTGCCAGGGAAGTGGTAGCCGAGCCCTTTTGAGGGAGGCATCTCCAAGCCTGTAAGCAAGCCATCTGAATCTGCGCCAAAAGTCCAGCAGGGAAACGCGCCTGTTTAGGGTTAGTGTCAAAGGGCGCATTGCCCACTAACTTAACATAAGTCCAGGATTTAGAGGAGGCCTTAGTTAAATTTTTTTGAGCAGTTTCCCGACAGTGCTTTTTGAAATCTGCATTCCATAACAGGAAGTCTCCAGCACTGAGGGTAGCTCAGGCTAAAAATTTCCAGTCATTAGGAGTAAGCCATTGTGCGCCGTGACTCTCTAGTAAAGCCAATGTGTAGGGCGCAGTGGGTCCATAGTGAGCACAAACCTTTTTAAGTTTTTCAAGAAAGCGCAGGCTTAATTTTTTGTAAGCACTCTGGGTTTCTTCCTGCCTAGGGGTGAAGTCCTCATCCTCTGAGTCCTGATCTTCCTCTTGCCCTCCCCCGGCTTCATCCCCTTGATCCATTTCCTCAGCTTCCTCCTCTAGATCTGATTCCTCTGGTTTCACCTCTTTGTCCTCAGCCTGGGAGGGCTTATCTGTCTGACTGCAGGTGACTGGGAAGGCAGTACAGGCCAATGGCGTGGCTGGCTTAGCCTTTGTATTAGACCGCCTTGGGCCAGCTCGGGTTGACTCCATGCCTAAGGCTAATGAGCAGAGCTCAGAGTCAAGGGATCTTATTTCTTTTTAAAGTTGGATCTGTTTTCGTCTGTGTTGGAGAGACTCTCGCAAGGGAGCCAGGTCAGACAGGGGAAGTGGAGAAAAAATGTCTGAGGGGGCAGTTGGCCCCTGAAGGGCCAGAGCACAAAAGGCAGGAGGGATATAGGAGGGAGGTGGATGTGTGAGTCCTATAGACTGTGGCGGGGTCCTGAGAGGTGGCAGGTCTTCTGAATAGTAGCGAGCTGCTTCCTTCTCCAAGGTAGCCTCCTCCCCAGGGGTCGATGTGTCTCCAGGATTTAAAACTGGATAAAGGCAGTTGGTAACCCTTGGAGCCTTATTTATTAGGGCGGGGTTTTGAGCGGGACCAGGAAGGTTCCCAGAGTCCTGGGGAGACTGAGAATGGTCTATGTCTATACTAACTAAAGGGCATGCCAAAGAGAAACAAGAGGTCTTTTGCATAGCCTCTTCCCCAATCCTGACAAGTTTTAAGGTGTAATTGTCAAAGGTGAACTTTTAAGAAGTTTATTAATTAAGTTCCAGTAAGAAAAAGTGGGAACAGGCACCTTTTCTGGGCCAAAGGATTCATAATAATCTTTTAAACAGTCTCCTACTCTAAGCCGTCTTTTACCATCAATGGTCCCTTCAAGGGGAAACCATGGACACAATTCTCCTACGTATGAAAAGAATAATTTTAAGGCCTTTTTCTTAACACCCACCCCCCTTGTCTTGAGGGCCTCCTTGAGGCTTGACAAAAACAACTCATGTGACAAAACTGCTTGTCCCATGGTGTGTCACTCACCTTGCTTCCTCCTCGCTCTCCTCCCAGATCTGTCTCTCAGTCTTGTCTGCCAAGGTGATCTCACGCTCCCTCTTTGCCAAGTCTTCCTGGAGGACTGCTTTCCCCCTCAGTCAAAGGCTCCAGCCCCACACTGGGCGCCAAATGCCCCGGACCAGCAGGACACATCAACGTGGGCAGCGAACCTAGATGGGGAGGAATGAAGGGACAAGAGACACAAAGGGTGACAGCAAGACAAAATTTCTGATCAAGCTGCAAACTTTTATTGTTCACACAGGGGTATTTATGGGCTGGGGATGGGGGGAGCTCTCTTATTGGCAGTTGCTAGAAGTCTTCACAAGGTGAGATAGATCAGGATGTCTCAGGGAGATGGATGGCTGCAGGGTGTCTCCCAGCCGAGATGTCTCCTAGGGGGTTGTTTTTTGTAACTGTCAGGCTATTCTTTGAAGGAGAACTCCCTTTTGGTCCCTAGCAAGGCCTATTACAGAGAATAGATGTTGGAAACTCGGGTGCAAAAGGACTGTTATAGAGAGCAGAGTTTGGAGACTGGGTTGCTGAAGGTCTTACAGAGAGCAGAGTTTCCAGACTGAGGTACAGGTGGACTGTTACAGAGAGCAGTGTTTGTATAGTGGGTTGCAGAAGGATAGTGAAGAGAGAAGAGGTGTCAGACTGAGGTTCAGTAGGACTGTTACAGAGAACAGAGGTTGGAGACTGAGGTGTAGAAGGACTGTTACAGAGAGCAGAGTTTGGAGACTGAGGTGCAGAAGGACTGCTACAGACAGCAGAGGTTGGAAATTGGGGTACAGTTGGACCGTTACAGATACCAGAGGTTGGAGACTGAGGTATAGAAAAACTGTTACAGAGAGCAGAGTTTGGAGACTGGGGTGCAGAAAAAATGTTACAGAGAGCACAGGTTGGAGACTGAAGTGCAGAAGGATAGATACAGAGAGCAGAAGTTTGAGACTGAGGTTCAAAAAAACTGATACAGAAAGCAGAGTTTGGGGTGTTGAAAGACCGTTACAAAGACCAGAGTTTGGAGACTGGGGAGCACAATGACTGTTGCAGAGGACAGAGGTTGGAGACTGGGGTGCCGCAGGACACGTGCAGAAGGCAGAGATTATAGAATGGGGTGGAGAAGGAATGTTACAGAGAGCAGAGTTTGGAAACTGGAGTGAAGAAGGATCTTACAGAGAGCAGAGTTTGGAGACTGTGGTGCAGAAAGATTGTTACAGAGAGCAGAGGTTGGAGACTGGGGTCCAGAAGGACGGGTGCAGAGAGGAGAGATTGGAGACTGGGGTGCAGAAGGACTGTTGCAGAGAGCAGAGGTTTGAAACTGGGGTGCAGAAAGACTGTTGGAGAGAGCAGATGTTGGAGACTGGAGTGCAGAAGGACTGTTGCAGAGAGCAGAGGTTGGAGTCTGATGTGCAGAAAGACTCTTACAGAGAGCAGAGTTTGGAGACTGGGGTGCAGAAGGACTGTTACAGAGACAAGAGGTTGGAGACTGTGGTGCAGAAGGACACTTGCAGTGAGCATAGGTGGAAGACTGAGGTGGAGAAGGACTGTTTTAGAGAAAGAGGTTGGATACTGGGGTACAGAAAAATTTTTGCAGAGAGCAGAGGTTTAAGACTGAGGTACAGAAAGATTGTTTCAGAGAGCAGAGGTGGAGACTTGGCTGCAGAAGGACTCTTACACAGAGCACACGTTGCAGACTGGGTTACAGAAGGAATGTTGCAGACAGCAGAGTTTGGAGACTGGGGTGCATAAGCACTGTTGTACATAGCAGAGTTTGGATATGAGGTTCAGAAGGACTGTTACAGAAAGCAAAGTGTGTAGACTGGGGAGCAGAAGGACTGATACAGAAAGCAAAGGTTGGAGACTGGGGTGCAGAAGCACAATTACAGAGAGCAGAGTTTAAAGAATGCGGTATAGAACGACTGTTACAGAGAGCAGAGGTTGGCAACTGGAGTGCAGAAGGAGTGTTGCAAACAACAGAGGTTGGAGACTAAGTTGCAGAAGGACTGTTACAGAGAGCAGAGTTTTTAGACAAGGTTGCAGAAGAATCTTAGAGAGCAGAGTTTGAAGACCGAGGTGCAGCAGGACTCTTAAAGGGAGCAGAGGTTGGAGACTTGGGTGCAAAATACCTGTTATGAAGAGCAGAGTTTGGAGAAGGGCTCCAGAAGGACTGATACAGATGGCAGAGTTTTGAGACTTGGATGCAGAAGGATTTTACAGAGAGCAGATGTTGTAGACTGAGGTGCTGTTACAGAGAGTAGAGATTGGAGACTGAGTTTCAGAAGGATCGTTGCATACAACAGAAGTTGGAAACTGGGGTGCAAAAGAATCGTTGCAGACAGCACAGTTTCCAGACTGAGATGCAGAAGGGCTGTTACACAGAGGAGAGGTTGAAGACTGAGGTGAAGAAGGACAGTTACAGAGAGAAGATGTGGGAGACAGGGGTGCAGGACTGATACGGAGCAGAAGTTGGTGACTGAGGTACAGAAGGACTGTTACAGAGAGTAGAGGTTTGAGACTTGGGTGCAGAAGGATTATTGCAGAGAGCAGAGTTTTTAGACTGAGGTACAGAAAAACTGTTGCAGAGAGCATATGTTGGAGATTGGGGTGCACATGGACTGTTGCAGCGAGCAGAGGTTGGACACTAGGGTGCAGAGGGATCATTGCAGAGAGCAGAGGTTGGAGACTGGGGTGCAGAAGGCCTTTTACAGAAAGCAGAGTTTGGAGACTGAGGTGCAGAAGGACTGTTACAGAGAGCAGAGTTTGGAGACTGGGTTGCAGAAGGATCTTACAGAGAACATAGTTTGCAGACTGAGTTGCAGAAGCACTGTTACAGAGAGTAGAGTTTGGAGACTCAGGTGCAGAAAGACCGTTGCAGAGAGTAGAGGTTGGATACTGTGGTGCAGAAGAATTGTTACAGAGAGCAGAGGTTAGAGACTGGGGTGCAGAAGGTCTGATACAGAAAACAGAGGTTGGAGACTCGGATGCAGAAGTACCAAACAGAGAGAAGAGGTTGGAGAATGCAGTACAGAAGGACTGTTACAGAGAGCCGCGGTTGGAGACTGGGGTTGAGAAGGACTGTTGCAGAGAGCAAATGTTGGAGACTGGGTTGCAAAAGGACTGTTGTAGAGGGCAGAGGATGGAGACTGTGGTGCAGAAGGACTGTTGCAGAGAGCAGAGTTTGCAGACTGGGTTGCAGAAGGACTGTTACAGAGGGCAGACTTGGGAGACTGTGGTGCAAAACGACTTATACAGATAGCAGAGGTTGGATACTGGGGTGTATAAGGACTCTTACGGAGAACAGAGGTTCGAGACTGCGGTACAGAAGGACTGTTACCAAGAGCAGAGGTTGGAGACTGGGGTGCAGTAGAACTGAGGTAGAGAACAGAGGTTGGAGACTTAGGTTCAGAAGGATAGTTGGGGCGAGCAGATTATGGAGACTGGGGTGTAGAAGGACTGTTGCAGAGATCAGTGATTGGAGACTGAGGTAGAAAAAGACTGTTACAGAGAGCAGAGTTTGGAGACTGGGGTGCAGAATAACTGTTGTTGAGATCAGAGTTTGGAGACTGGGGTGCAGAAGGACCATTGCAGAAAGCAGAGGTTGGAGACTGGGTTTCAGAAGGATCTTACAGAGAGCAGAATTAGGACACTGAGGTGCAGAAGGACTGTTGCAGAGACCAGAGGTTGAAGATTGGGGCGCAGAAGGACTGTTGCAGAGAACAGAGGTTAAAGTCTGAGGTGCAGAAGGACTGTTACAGAGAGCAGAGTTTGGAGACTTGGGTGAAAAATGACTCATACATAACACAGAGTTTGGAGACTCGGGTGCAGAAGGACCGGAACAGAGAACAGAGGTTGGACACTGGGTTGGAGAAGGATCTTACAAAGAGCAGAGTTTGGAGACTGAGGTGCAGAAGGACTCTTACAGAGAGTAGAGGTTGGAGACTGAGGTGCAGAAGGACCATTGCAGAGAGCAGAGATGGAGACAGAGGTGCAGAAGGATTGTTACAGAGAGCAGAGTTTGGAATCTGGAGTGCTGAAGGACTCTTGCAGATAGCAGAGGTTGGAGACTGGGATGTAGAAGGACTGTTGCAGGGACAAGAATTTGGAGACTGGGGTGCTGAAGGACTGTTGCAGAGAGCAGGTGTAGGAGACTGAGATTCAGAAGGACTGTCACAGAGAGAAGAGGTTGGAGACTGGGGTGCAGAAGGATTGTTAAAAAGAACAGACGTTAGAGACTGGGCTCCAGAAGGGCTGTTACAGAGCTCAGACTTTGGAGAAGGATCTTACATAGACCAGAGTTTGGAGAATGAGGTTCAGAATAACTGTTACAGATCGCATTGGTTGGAGTCTGGAGTGCAGAAGGATCATTGCAAACAGCAGAGTTTCCAGACTGAGGTGCAGAAGAACTGTTGCACAGAGCAGATGTTGGAGACTTGGGTGCAGAAAGACTGTTGCAGAGAGCAGATGTTGGAGACTGGGATGCAGATGGATCATTGCAGAGTGCAGAGTTTGGACACTGGGGTGCAGAAGGACTGTTCCACAGAGCAGAGGTTGAAGACTGGGGTGTAGAAGGACTGTTGCAGAGAGAAGAGGTTGAAAACTTTGGTGCAGAAGGACTAATGCAGAGAGCAGAATTTGGAGACTGAGGTGCAGAAGGACTGTTACAGAGAGCAGAGTTTGGAGACTGGGGTGCAGAAGGACTGTTACAGATAGCAGAGTTTGGAAACTGGGGTGAAGAAGGACTGTTGCAGGGATCAGGTGTTGGAGACTTGGGTGCAGAAGGACTTTTGCAGAGAGTAGAATTTGGAGACGTAGGTGCAGAAAGACTGTTGCAGATAGAAGAGGTTGGAGACTGCGGTAACGAAGGACTGATAAAGAAAACACAGGCTGGAGACTGAGGTGCAGAAGGACCATTACAGAGAGCAGAGTTTGGAGACTGCAATACAGGAGGACTGTTACAGAGAGCAGAGGTTGGAGACTGGAGAGGAGAAGAACTGTTTCAGAGTGCAGATGTTGGAGAGTATTGTGCAGAAGAACTGTTGCGTAGAGCAGAGGTAGGAGACTGAGATACAGAAAGACTGTTACAGAGAGCAGACTTTGGAGACTGGCGTGCAGAAGGACTGATACATAGAGCAGACTTTGGAGGCTGGGGTGCAGAAGGCCTGTTACAGAGAGCAGAGGTTGGAGATTGGGTACAGAAAGGCTGTTACAGAGAGCAGAGTTTGGAGACTGGGTTGCAGAAGAATATTATGTATAGCAGAGTTTGGAGATTGTTACGGAGAGCAGAAGTTGGCGACTGGGGTGCAGTAGGATTATTGCAGAGAGCAGAGATTGGAGATTTGTGAGTAGAAGTATCGTTGCAGACAGCAGAGGTTGGAGACTTGGGTGAAAAATGACTGTTGCAGAGAGCAGATGTTGGAGACTGGGATGCAGAAGGACTGTTACACAGAGCAGAGGTTGAAGACTGGAGTGAAGAAGGACTGTTGCAGAGAGCAGAGTTTAGAGACTGGGGTGCAGAAGGACTGTAATAGTGAGCAGATGTTGGAGACTGAGATACAGAAGGACTGTTACAGAGAGCAGTGTTTGGAGACAGGTGTAGAAGGACTGATACAGAAAGCAGAGGTTGGAGAATGGGATGCAGAAGGACTGTTTCAGAGAGTAGATGTTAATGACTGGGGTGCAGAAGAACTGTTGCAGAGAGTAGAATTTGGAGACTGTGGTGCAGAACGATTATTGCAGGGAGCAGTTGTAGAAGACTGGGGTGAGGAAGGACTTAACAGAGATCAGAGTTTGGAGATTGGGGTGCAGAAAGATCTTACAGAGAGCAGAGGTTGGAGAGTGGGGTGCAGATGAACTGTTGCACAGAGCAGAGGATGGAGACTGGGGTACTGAAGGACTGTTACAGAGAGCAGAATTTGGACACTGGGTGGCAGAAGGATCCTACATAGAGTAGATGTTGGAGACTGAGGTGCAGAAGAAATGTTACCGAGAACAATGGTTGGAGACTGGGGTGCAGAAGGATTTTTGCAGAAAGCAGAGGTTGGAGACTGACATGCTGAAGGACTCTTGCAGACAACAAAGTTTGGAGAATGGGGTGCAGAAAGACTGTTGCAGAGAGCAGATGTTGGAGACTGCGGTGAAGAAGGACTGTTATGGAGATCAGAGTTTGGAGACTTTGTTGCAGAAAGATCTTACATAAACCAGAGGTTGGAGACTGAGGTGCTGAAGAAATGATACCTAGAGCAGAGTTTGGATACTGGGGTGCAGAAGGACTATTGCTGAGACCAGAGGTTGGAGACTGTCGTGCAGAAGGACTGTTGCTGAGAGCAGAGGTTGGAGACTGGGGTGGAGAAGGAATGTTACAGAGAGCAGAGTTTGGAACCTGGGGTGTAGAAGGATCTTACAGAGAGCAGAGTTTGGAGACTGGGGTTCAGAAGGACTGTTACAGAGAGCAGAGGTTAGAGACTGAGTTGCAGATGGACTGTTACAGAAAGCTGAGTTTAGAGACTGTGGTACAAAGGATCCTTGCAGAGATCAGAGTTTTCAGACTGATGTACAGAATGACTTGCAGAGAGCAGATGTTTGAGACTAGGGTGCAGAAGGATCCTTGCAGAGAGCAGAGGCTAGAGACTGGAGTGCTGTAGGACCATTGCAGAGGTAAGAGTTTGGGAACTGAGGTGCAAAAGGATTGTTACAGTGAACAGAATTATGATACTGGGGTGCAGAAGGACTGTTTCAGAAAAAAGAGGTTGGAAACTGGGGTTTAGAAAGACTGTGGCAGAGAGCAGAGGTTGGAGACTGGGGTGCAGAAGGACTGTTACAGAGAGCAGAGTTTGGAGACAGGGTTGCAGAAGGATCTTAATGAGAGCAGAGGTTGCAGAATGAGGTGGAACAAGACTGTTACAGAGAGCAGAGTTTGGAGACTGGGGTGCAGAAGGATCGTTGTTGAGTACCGAGTTTTCAGACTGAGTTGCAGAAGGACTGTTGGAGAATACAGAGGTTGGATATTGGGGTGCAGAAGGATCTTTGCAGAGAGCAGAGTTTTGAGACTGGGGTGCAGAAGGACTGTTACAGAGAAAAGAGGTTGGAGACTGCGGTGAAGAAGACCTGTTATAGAGAGCAGAGTTTGGTGAAAGGATGCAGAACGACTGTTATAGAGGGCAGAGTTTTGAGAATGGGATGCAGAAGGATTTTACAGAGAGCAGATGTTGGAGACTGAGGTGCAGAAGGACTCTTATAGAGAATAGAGTTTTGAGACTGAGGTGCAGAAGGACCATTGCAGTGAGCAGAGGTGGAGACAGAGGTGCAGAAGGATTGTTACAGAGAGAAGAGGTTGGAGATTGAGGTGCAGAAAAACTGTTGCAGATAGCAGAGTTGCAGAATGGGGTGAAGAAGGACTGTTGCAGGGTGCAGGTGTTGGAGACTTGGGTGCAGAAGGACTGTTGAAGAGAGCAGAATTTTGAGACTGAGGTCCAGAATAACTATTACAGAGAGGAGAGTTTGGAGACTGGGGTTCAGAAGGACTGTCGTAGAGAGCAGAGGTTGGAGACTGAGGTGCAGAAAGAATGTTACAGAGAGAAAAGGTTGGAGACTGGGGTGCAGAATTACTGATAGAGAAAGCATAGGTTGAGACTGGGGTGCAGAAGAACCGTTACAGAGAGCAGAGTTTGGAGACTGTAGTACAGAAAGACTGTTGCAGAGAGCACAGTTTAGAGAATGGGGAGCAGAAAGACGGTTACAGAGAGCAGAGGTTAGAGAATGGGGTGCAGAAGTAAGGTTGCAGAGTTCAGAGGTTGGAGACAAAGGTGCAGAAAGACTGTTACAGAAAGCAGAGGTTGGAATCCGTGGTTCAGAAAGACTTATACAGAAAGTAGAGGTTTGATACTGGGGTACAGAAGGACCGTTAGAGAGAGCAGAGGTTGGAGACTGTGGCACAGGACTGTTACAGAGAGCAGAGGTTTGAGACTGAAAAGTAGAAGGACTATTGCAGAGAACAGATGTTGTAGACTGGATTGCAGCAGGACCGTTGAGGAAAGCAGAGGTTGTAGACTGGGTTGGAGAAGAATGTTACAGAGAGCAGAGTTTGGAAACTGGGGTGCAGACGGACCTTACAGAGAACAGAGGTTTGAGACTGGGGTGCAGAAGGAGTGTTAAGGAGAGGAGACGTTGGAGACTGGGGTGCAGAAGGACTGTTGCAGAGAGCAGAGGTTCGAGACTGAGGTGCAGAAAAACAGTTACAGAGAGCAGAGGTGGAGTCTGGGGTGCAGAAAGATTGTTGAAGAAAGCAGAAGTTGGAGACTGAGTTGCAGAAGAATCGTTGAAGAGACCAGAGGTGGAGACTGGGCTGCAGAAGGATCGTTACAGAGAGAAGAGGTGGGAGATTGCTGTGCAGAAGGACTGTTACAGAGAGCACAGGTTGTAGACTGGGGTGCAGAAGAAATGTTGCAGAGAGCAGACGTTGGAGACAGAGGTGCAGAAGGATTGTTACAAAAAGCAAAGGATGGAGACTGAGATGCAGAAGGACTTTTAGAGAGAACAGAAGTTGGAGTCTGAGGTGCAGAAGGATCGTTGCAGAGAGAAGAGGTTGGAGACTGGGTTGCAGAAGGAATGTTTCAGAGAGCAGAGGTTGGAAAATGAGATGCAGAAGGATTGTAACACAGAGCAGACGTTGGAAACTGGGGTGAAGAATTATGATACAGAAAGAAGAGGTGTGAGACTGGGGTGCAGAAGGACCATTACAGAGAGCAGAGGTTGCAGACTGGTGTGCAGAAGGACTGTTTCAGAAAGCAGAGTTTGGAGACTGGGGTGCATTAGGCCTGCAGAGGTTTGAGACTGGGTTGCAGAAGGACTGTTATAGAGAGCAGATTTTTGAGGCTGGGTTGAATAAGGATCGTACAGAGAGCAGTGGTTGGTGACTGTGGTGAAGGACGAATGTTACAGCGAGCAGTGATTAGAGATTGGGGTGCAGAAGGATCGTGCAGAGAGCAGAGGTTTCAGACTGATGAGCAGAAGGACTGTAACAGAGAGAAGAGGTTGGAGACTGAGTTGCAGCAGGACTGTTACAGAGAGCAGAGTTTGGTGACTGAAGTGCAGAAGGACTGTTACAGAAATCAGAGGTTGGAAATTGGGGTACAGAGGGACCGTTAAAGAGAGCAGAGTTTGGAGACTGTGGTATAGAAAGACTGTAACAGAGAGCAGAGTTTTGAGAATACGGTGCAGAAAGACTGTTACAGAGAGCAGAGTTTGGAGACTGGGGTGCAGAAGGATTGTTACAGAGAGCAGAGGTTGGAGACTGGGGTGCAGAAGACTGTTACCCATGCAGAGTTTGAAGACTGGGGTGTAGAAGGACTGTTACAGAGAGCAGAGGCTGGAGACTTGAGGGAAGAAGGACTGTTGCCAAGAGCAGAATTTGGAGACTGAGGTCCAGAAGGACTGTTGAGGAGAGGAGACCTTGGAGACTGGGGTGCAGAAGGATCGTTTCAGAGAGGAGAGGATGGAGAGGTGCAAAAGGATCGTAGCAGAGAACAGCGTTTTAAGACTGAGGTGCACAAGCACTGTTGCAGAGACTGCAGGTTGGAGACAGGGGTGCAGAAGGACTGTTGCAGAGAGCAGTGGTTGGAGACTGGGGTGCACAAGTCTTGTTATAGAGAAAAGACGTTGGAGACTGGGGTGCAGAAGGCCTGTTACGGAGAGGAGAGATGGGAGAAGGGGTGCAGAAGGACTGTTAAAGAGGGCAGAGTTGGGAGACTGAATTGCAAAAGGATCTTACAGAGAGCAGATGTTAGAGACTGAGGTGTAGAATGATTGTTGCAGAGAAAAGACTTTGGAGACTGGGGTGCAGAAGGCCTGTTACAGAGAGCAGTGGTTGGAGACTGGGGTTCAGATGCATCGTGTAGACAGAAGAGGTTTCAGACTGAGGTGTAGATCGACTGTTACAGAAAGCAGAGGTTGGAGACTGAGGTGCAGAAGGACTGTTACAGGGAGCAAATTTTGGAGACTGTGTTGCACAAGGATCTTACATAGAGCAGAGTTTGGAGACTGAGTTGCATTAGGACTGTTACAGAGAGTAGATGTTGAAGTCTGGGGTGCAGAAGGATTGTTACAGAAAGCAAAATTTTCAGACTGAGGTTCAGAAGGACTTTTGCAGAGAGCAGATGTTGAAGACTGGGGTGCACAAGGTTCGTTGCAGAGAGCAGAAGTTGGAGACTGCAGTACAGAAGGACTGTTGCAGAGAGCAGAGGTTGGAGACTAGGGTACAAAAGAACTTTTTCAGAGAGCAGATGTTGGATACTGTTTTTCAGAAGGACTGTTGCAGAGAGCAGAAGTTGAAGAATGGGTTGCAGAAAGACTTTTGCAGAGAGCAGAGGTTGGAGACTGAGGTTCAGATGGACGGACAAAGAAAGCAGAGGTTCCAGACTGGCGTGCAAAAGGACCTTTACAGAGAGCTGAGTTTGGAGACTGTGGTACATAAAGACTGTTACAGAGAGCAGAGTTTGGAGACTGGGGAGCAGAAGGAGTGTTGCAGAGTACAGAGGTTGGAGACTGGGTTGCAGCAGGACCGTTGCAGAAAAGAGAGGTTGGAGACTGGCATGGAGAAGGAATATTACAGAGGGCAGAGTTTGGAAACTGGGATCAGAAAAATCTTTCAGAGAGCAGAGGTTGGAGACTGGGGTGCAGAAGGATAGTTGCAGAGAGAAGAGTTTGGACACTGGGGTTCAGAAGGACTGTTGCAGAGAGCAGATTTTGGAGACTGAAGTGCAGAAGGACTGTTTAGAGAGCAGATTTTGGAGACTGGGGTGCAGAAGGACTCATACAGAGAGCAGAGGTTGAAGACTGAGGTGGAGAAAGACTGTTACACAAAACAGAGTTTGGAGACTGGGGTGCAGAAGGACTGTTGCAGAGAGCAGAGTTTTAAGACTGACGTACAGAAAGATCATTGCAGATAGCAGAGGTGAAGACTTGGTTGTAGAAGGACTGTTACACAAAGCACATGTTGCAGACTGGGTTGCAGAAGAAATTTTGCAGAGAGCAGAGGTTGGAAACTGGGGCGCATAAGGACTGTTGCAGATAGCAGGGTTTGGATATGAGGTGCAGAAGGACGATTACAGAGAGCAGAGTTTGTAAACTGGGGTGCAGAAGGTCTGATACAGAAAGCAGAGGTTGGAGAATGGGGTGCAGAAGGACCGTTACAGAGAGGAGTTTGAAGACTGCGGTACAGAAGGACTGTTACAGAGAGTAGAGGGTGGCGACTGGGGTGCAGAAGGAGTGTTGCAAAGAACTGAGTTCGGAGACTGAGGTGCATAAGGACTGTTACAGAGAGCAGAGTTTTTACACAAGGTTGCAGAAGGATGTTACAGAGAGCAGAGATTGTAGACCGAGGTGCAGCAGGACTGTTACAGAGAGCAGTTGTTGGAGACTGGGGTGCAGAAGGATTGTTATGGCGAGGAAAATTGGGAGTAGGCGTGCAGAAGGAATGTTACAGAGGGCAGAGTTTGGAGTCTGGGTTGCAGAAAGTACTTACAAAGAGCAGTTGTTGGAGAGTGAGGTGCAGAGGGACTGTTACAGAGAGTAGATGTTGGAGACTGAGGCACAGAAATATTGTTACAGAGAGCAGATTTTGGAGACTGGGGTGAAGAAGGACTGTTTCAGATACCAGAGGTTTGACAATGGGGTGTAGAAGGACTGTTGCAAAAACCAGAATTTGGAATCTGGGTTGCTGAAGGACTTTTGCAGAGAGCAGATGTAGGAGACTGAGATGCAGAAGGACTGTTACAAAGAGCAGAGTTTTGCGATTGGGGTGCAGAAGTAATGATACAGAGAGCAGAGTTTCGAGACTGGGGTGCGGAAGGCCTGTTACAGAGCAGAGGTTGGAGACTGGGTTGCAGAAGGGTTGTTAGAGAGAGCAGAGTTTGGAAACTTGGTTGCAGAAGGATCTTACGTAGAGCAGAATTTGGAGATTGAGGTGCAGAAGGACTGTTACAAAGAGCAGAGTTTGGAGACTGGGGTGCAGAAGGATCATTGGAGACAGCAGAGTTTCTGGACTGAGGTGCAGAAAGACTGTTGCAGAGATCAGATGTTGGAGACTTGGGTGCAGAAAGACTGTTGCAGAGAGAAGATGCTGGAGACTCGGATGCAGAAGGATCATTGCAGAGAGCAGAGGTTGGACAATGGGGTGCAGAAGGACTGTTACACAGAGCAGAGGTTGAAGACTGAGGTGAAGAAGGACTGTTACAGAGAGCAGATTTGGGAGACAGGGGTGCAGAACTGATACAGATCAGAAATTGGAGACTGAGGTACAAAAGAACTGTTACAGAGAGCAGAGGTTGGAGACTTGGGTGCAGAAGGATTATTGCAGAGAGCAGAGTTTTAAGACTGAGTTACAGAAGAACTGTTGCAGAGAGCAGATGTTGGAGATTGGGGTGCACAAGGACTGTTGCAGCTAGCAGAGGTTGGAGACTGGGGTGCAGAGGGATCATTGCAGAGAGCAGAGTTTGGAGACTGAGGTGCAGAAGGTCTTTTACAGAGAGCAGAGTGTGGAGACTGGGTTGCAGAAGGATCTTACATAGAGCAGAGGTTGGAGACTGAGGTGCAGAAGCACTGTAACAGAGAGTAGAGGTTGGAGACTCAGGTGCAGAAGGACCATTGCAGAGAGCAGAGGTTGTAGACGGAGGTGCAGAAGGCTTGTTAGAGAGAGCAGAGGTTGGAGACTGGGGTGCAGAAAGACTGATACAGAAAGCAGAGTTTGGAGACTCGGGTGTAGAAGTACCCTTACAGTGAGCAGATGTTGAAGAATGCAGTACAGAAGGACTGTTATACAAAGCAGAGTTTGGAGACTGGGGTGCAAAAGGACTGTTGCAGAGAGCTAAAGGATAAAGATTGGGGTGCAGTAGGACTGTTGCAGAGAGCAGAGGTTGCAGACTGACTTGCAGAAGGACTGTTAAAGAGGGAAGAGTTTTGAGACTGTGGTGCAAAACGACAGATATAGAAAGCAGAGGTTGGATACTGGGGTGCATAATGACCCTTACCGAGAACAGCAGTTGGAGACTGCGGTAGAGAAGGACGGTTACAGAGAGCAGATGTTGGAGACTGGGGTTCAATGAATTGATGTAGAGACCAGAGGTTGGAGACTGGGGTGCTGAAGAATCGTTGGGGCGAGCAGAGTTTGTAGACTGGGGTGTAGAAGGACTGTTTCAGAGAGCAGATGTTGGAGACTTGGGTGCAGAAGGACTGTTGCATAGAGCAGAGTTTGGAGGCTGAGGTACAGAAGGACTGTTAAAGAGAGCAGAGTTTGGAGACTAGGGTGCAGAAGGATTATTGCAGAGAGCAGATTTTTCAGACTGAGTTACAGAAGATCTGTGGCAGAGAGCAGATTTTGGAGACTGGGGTTCAGAAGGACTGTTGCAGGGAGCAGAGGTTTGAGACTAGGGTGCAGAAGGATCGTTGCAGAGAATAGAGTTTGGAGACTGGGGTGCAGAAGTTCGGTTGCAGAAAGCAGAGTTTGGAGACTGAGGTCAAGAAGGACTTTTAAGAGAGCAGAGGTTGGAGACTGGGGTGCAGAAGGACTGATACAGAAAGCAGAGTTTGGAGACTGTGGTGAAGAAGGATTGTTGCAGAGAGCAGAGTTTGGAGACTTGGGTGGAGAAGGACTGTTGCAGAGAGCAGATGTTTGAGACTTGGTTGAAGAAGGATCATTGATGCGAGTGGAGAATGGAGAAAGGGGTGTAGAAAAACTGCTGCAGAGAACAGAGGTTGGAGTCTGAGGTACAGAAGGATCATTGCAGAAAGCAGAGGTTGGAGACTGGGTTTCAGAAGGATCCTACAGAGAGCAGAGTTTGGACACTGAGGTTCAGAAGGACTGTTGCAGGAAGCAGAGGTTGGAGATTGGGGTGCAGAAGGACTTTTGCAGAGAGCAGAGGTTGGAGACAGGTGTGCAGAATGACTGACACATAACGCAAAATTTGGAGACTCGGGTGTAGAAGGACTGTTACAGAGAGCAGAGGTTGGAGACTGCAGTACAGAAGGACTGTTACAGAGAGCAGCGGTTGAAGACTGGGGTGCAGAGGGATTGTTACAGAGAGCAGAAGTTGCAGAGTGAGGTGCAGAAGGACTGTTACAGAGAGCAGAGTTTGGAGACTGTGTTGCAGAAGGACTGATATAGAAAGCAGAGGTTGAAGACTGGGGTGTAGAAGGACTGTTGCAGAGAGAAGAGTTTGGAGACTGGGTTGGAGAAGGACTGTTGCAGACAGCATATGTTGAAGACTGAGGTGCAAAAGGAATGTTGCAGAGAGCAGAAATTAGAGACTGGGGTGCATATGGACTATTGCCGAGAGAAGAGGTTGCAGACTGAGGTGCAGAAAGCCTGATACAGACAGTAAAGTTTTGAGAATGTGGTGCCAAAGGACTGATACAGAAAACAGAGGTTGGAGAATGTGGTGCAGAAGGACCCTTAAAGAGAACAGAGTTTGGAGACTGCAGTACAGAAGGACTGTTACAGAGAACAGAGGTTTTAGACTGGGGTGCAGAATAACTATTGTACCGATCAGAATTTGAAGACTGGGATACAGAAGGACGATTGCAGAAAGCAGAGGTTGGAGACTGGTTTTCAGAAGGTTCTTACAAATAGCAGAGTTTGGACACAGAGGTGCATAAGGACTGTTGCAGAGTGCAGATGTTGGAGATTGGGTCGCAGTAGGACTGTTGCAGAGAACAGAAGTTGGCGTCTGAGGTACAGAAGGAGTGTTACAGAGAGCAGAAGTTGGAGACTGGGGTGCAGAATGACTGATACATAAAGCAGAGTGTGGAGAATTGGGTGCAGAAGGACCGATACAGAGAGCAGAGGTTAGAGACTGGGTTGGAGAAGAACCCTTACAGAGCACAGAGGTTGAAGACTGCGGTACAGAAGAACTGTTTTTGAGAACAAGGTTGGAGACTCGGGTGCAGAGAGACCATTGCAGAGAGCACTGGTTGGAGACTTCAGTACAGAAGGACTGTTGCAAAGAGCAGAGGTTCGAGACTGGGGTGGAGATGAACTGTTGCAAAGAGCAGAGATTGCAGAGTGAGGTGCAGAAGGACTGTTACAGAGAGCAGAGTTTGGATACTGTGGTGCAGAAGGACTGATACAGAGAGCAGAGGTTGGAGACTGGGGTGAAGAAGGACCCTTACAGAGAACAGAGGTTGAAGACTGCTGTACAGAAGAAGTGTTTTTGAGAACAAGTTTGGAGACTGGGGTGCAGAAGGACCATTGCAGAGGCAGAGGTTGGAGACTGGGGTACAGAATGATGTTACAGAAAGCAGAATTTGGAGACTGGGTTGCAGAAAGACTGTTGCAGAATAGACGTTGGAAACTAGAGTGCAGAAGGATCGTTGCAGAGAGCAGATCATGGAGACTGGGGTATAGAAGGACTGTTTCAGAGAGCAGAGGTTGGAGACTGGCGTGCAGAAGAACTGTTCCATTAAGCAGAGTTTGGAGACTGGGGTGCAGAAGGACTGATACCGAAAGCACAGGTGAGAGACTGGGGTCATGAAGGACCGTTACAGAGAGCAGAGGTACGAGACTGCAGTACAGAAGAACTGTTACAGAAAGCAGATGTTGAAGACTGTGGTACAGAAGGGCTGTTGCAGAGAACAGAAGTTGGAGACTGGGGTGCATAAGGATCATTGCTGAGAGCAGTGGTTGGAGACTGATGTGCAGAAGAATTGTTACAGAGAGTAGAGTTTGGAGACTTGGGTGCAGAAGGATCTTTCAGAGAGCTGAGGTTGGGGACTGGGGTACAGAAGCACTGTTGCAAAGAGCAGAGTTTGGAGACTTGGGTGCAGAAGTATCGTTGCAGAGAAAAGAGGTTGGAGTCTGTGGTTTAGAAGGATCGTTGCAGAGAGCAGAGTTTGGAGACTGAGGTGCAGAAGGACTGTTACAGAGAGCAGATTTTAGAGACTGGGCTGCAAGAATGATACAGAAATCAGATGTTGGAGCCTGGAGTGCAGACTGATTGTTGCAGACAGCAGAGGTTGGAGAATGGGTTGCAGAATTACTGTTGCAGAGAGCAGAATTTGGAGACTTAGGTGCAGAAGGACTGTTACAGAGAGCAGAGGTTGGAGACTGGGATGCATAAGGACTGTTGCAGAGAAGAGAGGTTGAGGACTGGGGTGCAGAAGGATCGTGGATGAGAGCAGAGTTTTCAGACTGAGGTGCAGAAGGAGAAATGCTGAGAGCAGATGTTGGAGACTGGGGTTCAGAAATATGTTGGAGACTGAGGTGCCGAGAGGAGAGGTTGGACACTTTGTTGCAGAAGGATTGTACCAGAGAGCAGAGGTTGTAAACTGGGGTGCAGAAGGCCTGTTACAGAGAGTAGAATTTGGAGAAGGGGTGCAGTAGGACTGTTACAAAGAGCAGAGTTTGGGGATTGGATTGCAGAAGTATCTTACAGACAGCAGATATTGGAGACTGAGGTGCAAAAGGAATTTTACAGAGAGTAGAGGTTGGAGACTGAGGTGCAGAAAGACAAATGCAGAGAGCAGAGTTTGGAGACTGAGGTGCAGAACGACTGTTGAAGAGCAGAGTTTGGAGACTTAGGTGTAGAAGGACTGTTGCAGAGAGCAGAGGTTGTAGATTTGGGTGCAGAAGGACTGTTGCAAAGTGAAGAATTTCAAGACTGAAGTTCAAAAGTGCTGTTACAGAGACCCGAGGGTGGAGACTTGAGTGCAGAAGGACTAATACAGAAAGCAGAGTTTCGAGTCTGGGGTGGTAGAGGACAGTTACAGAGAGCAGAGGTTGGAGACTGCAGTACAGAAAGACTGTTACACAGAGCAGACATTTGAGAGTGGGGTGCAGAAGTACAGTTTCACAGAGCACAGTTTTGAGACTGGGGTGAAGAAGAAATGTTGCAGAGAGCAGAGTTTGGAGACTGTGGTGCACAAGGACTTTTGCAGAGAGCAGAGGTTGGAGCCTGAGGTGCAGAAGGACAGTTGCAGAGAGCAGAGTTTTGAGAATGCAGAACAGAAGGACTGTTACAGAGAGTAGAGGTTGGAGACTGGGGTGCAGAAGGAATGTCACAGAGAGTAGAGTTTGAAAACTGGGTTGCAGAAGAATCTTATAGAAACCAGAGGCTGTAGACTGTGGTGTAGAAGGACTGATGCAGAGAGCAGACGTTAATGACTGAGGTGCAGAAGAATCATTGCAGAGAGTAGAGGTTGGAGACATGGGTGTAGAAAAACTGTTGCAGAGAGCAGAGGTCTGAGACTGGGGTGCAGAAAGACTGTTGAAGAGAGAAGAGGTTGGAGACTGAGGTGCAGAAGGACTGTTACAGAAAGCAGAGGTTGAAAACTGGGGTGCAGAAGAACTGACACTGAAAGCAGAGTGTGGAGACTGGGGTGCAGAAGGACCTTTACAGAGAGCAGAGGTTGGAGACTGGGGTGAAGAAGGACTTTTGTAAAGAGCAGAGGTTGGAGACTGGGGTTGAGAATGAATGTTTTAGAGAGCATATGTTGGAGACTGAGGTGCAGAAGGACTGTTACAGAGAGCAGAGGTTGAAGCCTGGGGTGCAGAAGGACTGATACAGAAAGCAGAGGTTGGAGACTGGGTTGCAGAAGGACCATTACAATGAGAAGAGTTTGGAAACTGCAGTACAGAAGGACTGTTACACAGAGCAGAGGTTGGAGACTAGGGTGGAGAAGGACTGTTGGAGAGATCAGATGTTGGAGACTTGGGTGCAGAAGGACTCTTTCAGAGAGGAGGTTGGAAACTGGGGTGCAGAAAAACTGTTGCAAGGAGGAGAGGTTCGAGATTGGGGTGCAGAGACTGTTGCAGAGAGCAGATGTTGGATACTTGGGTGGAGAAAGACTTTTGTAGAGAGAAGAATTTGGAGACTGAGGTGCAAAAGGACTGTTACAGAGAGCAGAGTTTAGAGACTTGAGTGCAGAAGGACTGATACAGAAAGTAGAGGTTGGAGACTGCGGTGCAGAAGTACCGTTACAGAGAACAGAGGTTGGAGACTGGGGAGCAGAAGGACCATTGCAGAAACCAGAGTTTGGAGTCTGGGTTTCAAGAAATCTTACAGAGAGCAGAGGTTGCAGTCTGAGGTGCAGAAGAATGTTACAGAGAGCAAAGTTTGAAAACTGGGGTTCAGAAAGACTGATACAGAAAGCAGAGTTTGGAGACTGGGGTGCAGAAAAACCATTACAGGGAGCAGAGGTTTGAGACTGCAGTACAGAAGGTCTGTTGCCGAGAGAAGATTTTGGAGACTGGGTTGCAGAAGGAGTTTTGCAGAGAGCAAGGTTGAAGACTGGGGTGCAGAAGGACTGTTGCAGAGAGAACAGGTTGCAGAGTGAGGTTCAGAAGGACTGTAACTGAGAGCAGAGTTTGGAGACTGTAGTTGAGAAGGACTGATAAAGAAAGGAGAGGTTGGAGATTGGGATTAAGAAGGACCCTTACAGAGAACAGAGGTTGAAGACTGTGGTACAGAACTGTTTTGGAGAACAGAGTTTGGAGTCTGGGGTGCAGAAGGACCGTTGCACATTGCAGAGGTTGGAGATTTGGGTGTAGAAGGCCTTTTAAAGAGAGAAACGTTTGGAGACTGGGGTGCACAAAGACTGTTACAGTGAGCAGAGTTTGGAAACTGGGTAGTAGATGGATCTTACAGAGAGCAGAGGTTTGAGACTGACGTGCAGAAGGAGTGTTACATAGAACAGAGTTTGGAGACTGGGGTGCAGAAGGATCATTGCAGAGAGAAGACTATTCTGACTGAGGTGCATAAGGACTATTGCAGACAGCTGATGTTCGAGACTGGGGTGCAGAAAGACTGTTGCAGAGAGAAGAGGTTGGAGACTTGAGTGCAGAATGATCGTTCCAGAGAGCAGAGATTGTAGACTGGGGTGCAGATCGCCTGTTACAGATTGCAGAATTTGGAGAAGCAGTGCAGTACGACTGTTACAGAGAGCAGAGTTTGGAGATTGGGTTGCAGAAGGATCTTACAGACAGCAGAGATTGGACACTGAGGTGTAGAAGGACTGTTACAGAGAGTAGAGTTTGGAGACTGAGGTGCAGAAAGTCCAATTCAGAGAGCAGAGTTTGGAGACAGAGGTACAGAAGGACTGTTGAAGAGCAGAGGTTGGAGACTTGGGTGTAGAAGGACTGTTGCAGAGAGCAGAGGTTGTAGACTGGGGTGCAGAAGGACTGTTTAAGAGAAAAAAATTTGAAGACTGAGTTTCATAAAGACTGTTACAGAGAGCAGAGTTTTGAGACTTGAGTGCAGAAGGACTGATACAGAAAGCAGACGTTAGAGTCTGGGGTGCAAGAGGACAGTTACAGAGAGGAGAGGTTGGAGACTGCAGTACAGAAGGACTGTTACACAGAGAAGAGGTTGGAGAGTGGGGTGCAGAAGGACAGTTACAGAGAGCACAGTTTTGAGACTGGGGTGAAGAAGAAATGTTGCAGAGAGCAGAGGTTTGAGACTGGGGTGCAGAAGGTCTCTTGCAGAGAGCAGATTTTTGAGACAGGGGTGCAGAAGGACCCTTACAGAGAACAGAGGTTGGATACTGCGGTACAGGAGGACTGTTACTGGGATCAGAGGTTGGAGACTGGGGTGCAGAATAACTGTTTTAGGAAACAGAGTTTAGAGAGTGGGGTGCAGGTCGAACATAGCAGATAGCAGAGGTTGGAGACTTGGTTTCAGAAGGATCCTACAGAGAGCAGAGTTTGAACACTGAGGTGCAGAAGGACTGTTGCAGAGAGCAGAAGTTGGAGATTCGGGCGCAGTAGGACTGATACAGAAAGCAGAGTTTGGAGACCTGGGTGCAGAAAAAGCATTACAGAGAGCAGAGGATTGAGACTGAAGTACAAAAGGATGGTTACAGAGAGCAGATGTTGGGTACTGGGGTTGAAAAAGACTGTTGTAGAGAGCAGATTTTGAGGACTGGGGTGCAGACGGACTGTTGCAGAGAGCAGAGGTTGCAGAGTGAGGTGCAAAAGGACTGTTACAGAGAGCAGAGTTTGGAGACTGTGGTGCAGAAGGACTGATACAGAAAGCAGAAGTTGGATAATGGGGTGCAGAAGGAACCTTACAGAGAACAGAGGTTGAAGACTGTGGTACAGAAGAACTGATGTAGAGAACAAGGTTGGAGACTGGGGTGCAGAGGGACCATTGCAGAAAGTAGACGTTGGAGACTGGGGTTCCGAAGGATTGGTGCAGAGAGCAGACGTTAAAGACTGGGGTGAAGAAGGATTTTACAGAGAGCAAAGTTTGGAGATGAGGTGCAGAAGGATTGTTGCAGAGAGCAGAGTTTGGAGACTGAGGTGCAGAAGGACTGTGCAGAGTGCAGTGTTTGGAGACTGGGGTGCAGAAGGACTGTTGCAGAGAGCAGAGGTTGGAGACTGGGATGCAGAAGGACTGTTACAGAGAGCAGTGGTAGAAGCCTGGGGTGCAGAACGAAGGATACAGAAAGCAGAGATTGGAGACTTGGGTGAACAAGGACCATTACAGAGAATAGAGGTTGGAGACTGCGGAATAGAAGGACTGTTAAAGAGAGTAGAGTTTGGAGACAGGTGTGCAGAAGGATATTACAGAGAGCAGAGCTTGGATACTGTGGTGCAATAGGACTGTTACAGAGAGCAGAGGTTGGAGACTCGGGTCCAGAGGGATCGTTGCAGAGAGCAGAGTTTTCAGAATGATGTTTACAAAGACTGTTGAAGAGAACAGAGGTTGGAGACTTGGGTGCAAAAGGATCGTTACAGAGAGCAGAGGGTGGAGACTTGGGGTGCCAAAAAACTGTTTCAGAGAGCAGAGGTTGGAGATTGGGTTTAGAAGGACTGTTACAGAGAGCATAGTTTGGAGACTGGGTTCAGGAGTACTGTTACAGAAAGCAGAGATTCGAGACTGGTTTACAAAAGGAAATTACAGAGAGCAGAGGTTGGAGACTGAGGTGCAGAAGGACTGTAACAGAGAGTAGATGTTGAAGACTGTGGTGCAGAAAGACCTTTGCAGAGAGCAGAGGTTGGAGACTGAGGAGCAGAAGGACTGTTGATGAGTGCAGAGGTTGGAGACTTGGGTGTGGAAGTATTGTTACAGAGAGCAGAGGTTAGAGACTTGAGTTCAGAAGGAGTGATACAGAAAGCAGAGTTTGGAGGCTGGGTGCAGAAGGACTGTTGTAGAGAGTAGAGGTTTGAGACTGGTGTGCAGAAGGACTATTGCAGAGAGCAGAGGTTTGAGACTGGTGTGCAGACGGACAGTTGCAGAGAGTAGAGGTTTGAGATTGGGGTGCAGAAGGACTGTTGCAGAGAGCAGAGGTTGGAGACTGGGGTGGAGAAGGACTGTTGCACAGAGTAGAGATTGGAGATTGGGGTGCCGAAGGACTGACGCAGAGAGCAGAGTTTGGAGACTGAAGTGCAGAAGGACTGTTACGGAGAGCAGAGTTTGGAGACTGTGGTGCAGAAGGACTGATACAGAAAGCAGAGGTTGGAGAATAGGGTGCAGAAGGAACCTTACAGAAAACAGAGGTTGAAGACTGCGGTACACAAGAACTGATGTACAGAACAAGGTTAGAGACTGGGGTTCAGAGGGACCATTGCAGAAAGTAGACGTTGGAGACTGGGGTGCCGAATGATTTTTGCAGAGAGCAGACGTTAGAGACTGGGATGGAGAAGGATTTTACAGAGAGCAAAGTTTGGAGACTGAGGTGCAGAAGGACTGTTGCAGAGAGCACAGGTTGGAGACTGGGGTGCAGAAGGACTGTGCAGAGTGCATTGTTTGGAGACTGGGGTGCAGAAGGACTGTTACAGAGAGCAGAGGTAGAAGCCTGGTGTGCAGAACGACGGAAAGCAGAGTTTGGAGACTCGGGGGCAGAAGGACCGTTACAGAGAATAGAGTTTGGAGACTGCGGAATAGAAGGAGTGTTAAAGAGAGTAGAGTTTGGAGACAGGTGTGCAGAAGGATATTACAGAGAGCAGAGGTTGGAGACTGCAGTGGAATAGGACTGTTACGGAGAGCAGAGGTTGGAGACTGTGGTGCAGAAGGATCGTTGCAGAGAGAAGAGGTTGGAGACTGGGGTGCAGGAGGCCTTTTACAGAGAGCAGAGCTTGGAGACTGGGGTGCAGAAGGCCTGTAACATAGAGCAGAGTTTGGAAACTGGGTGGCAGAAGGATCTTACAGAGAGCAGAATTTGTTGACTGAGGTGCCAATGGACTGTTACAGAGAGCAGAGGTTGCAGACCGGTGTCCAGAAAGATCCTTGCAGAGAGCAGAGTTTTCAGAATGATGTTTACAACAACTGTTGATGAGAACAAAGGTTCGAGACTTGGGTGCAAAAGGATCGTTACAGAGAGCAGAGGGTGGAAACTGGGAGTGCCAAAGGACTGTTTCAGAGAGCAGAGGTTGGAGATTTGGGTTCAAAAAACTGTTACAGAGAGTAGAGTTTGGAGACTGGGTTCAGAAGTACTGTTACAGAAAGCAGAGATTGGAGACTGGTTTACTGAAGGATATTACAGAGAGGAGAGGTTGGAGACTGAGGTGCAGAAGGACTGTTACAGAGAGTAGATGTTGAAGACTGTGGTGCAGAAAGACTTTTGCAGAGAGCAGAGGTTGGAAACTGAGGTGCAGAAGGACTGTTGATGAGTGCAGAGGTAGGAGACTTGGGTGTAGAAGTATTGTTACAGAGAGCAGAGGTTAGAGACTTGAGTGCAGATGGAAAGTTGCAGAGAGCAGATGTTGGAGACTGGGGTTCAGAAGTGCTGTTGCAGAGAGCAGAGGTTAGAGACTTGTGTACAGACGGACTGTTTCAGAGAGGAGATGTTGGAGACTGGGGTGCAAAACGCCTGTTACAAAGAGCAGAGTTTGGAGAAGGGGTGCAGAAGGACTGTTACAGAGAGCAGATTTTGGAGATTGGTTTGCAAATGTATCTTACAGAGAGTAGAGCTTGGAGACTGAGATGCAGAAGGACTGTTACAGAGAGTAAACTTTGGATACTGAGGTGCAGAAGGACAATTGCAGAGAGCAGAGATTGAAGACTGAGGTGCAGAAGGACTGTTACAGAGAGCAGAGGTTGGAGACATAGGTGCAGAAGGACTGATACAGAAAGCAGAGTTTGGAGACTGGCGTGCAGACGGACCATTACAGAGAGCAGAGGTTGGGGATTGTGGTGCAGAAGAACTGTTACAGAGAGCAGAGGTTAGAGACTGGGGTGCAGAAGGACTGTTGCAGAGAACAGAGGATGGCGACTGAGGTGCAGAACGGCTGCTACGGGGAGCACAGTTTGGAGACTGGGATGCAGAAGGACTGTTGGAAAGAACAAAGTTTGGAGACTGGGTTACAGAAGAACCGTTGCACAGAGAAGATGTTAGAGATTTGGATGCTGAAGGCCTGTTAAAGAGAGAAAAGATTAGAGACTAGGGTGCATAAGGACTGTTACAGGAAGCAGAGTTTTTAGACTGGGTAGTAGAAGGATCTTAAAGAGAATAGAGGTTGGAGAATGACGTGCAGAAGGAGTGTTACAGAGAGCATAGGTTGGAGACTGGGGTGCAGAAGGACTGTTACAGAGAGTAGAGTTTGGATACTTGAGTGCAGAAGGATTTTTTCAGAGAGCTTAGGTTGAAGACTGGGGTACAGAAGCACTGTTGCAGAGAGCAGAGATTGGAGACTTGGGTGCAGAAGGATCGTTGCAGAGATAAGAAGTTGGAGTCTGTGGTTTAGAAGGATCATTGTAGAGAGCAGAGGTTGGAGACTGAGGTGCAGGAGGACTGTTACTGAGAGCAGATTTTGGAGACTGGGGTACAAGACTGATACAGAAATTAGATGTTGGAGCCTGGGGTGAAGAATTATTGTTGCAGACAGCAGAGGTTGGAGACTGGGTTGCAGAAAGACTGTTGCAGAGAGCAGAATTTGGAGACTTAGGTGCAGAAGGACTGTTACAGAGAGCAGAGGTTGGAGACTGGGATGCAGAAGGACTGTTGCAGAAAACATAGGTAGAAGACTGGGGTGCAGAAGGATCGTGAAAGATAGCAGAGTTTTCAGACTGAGGTGCAGAAGGACAAATTCAGAGAGCAGATGTTGGAGACTGGGGTTCAGAAGTGCTGTTGCAGAGAGCAGAGGTTAGAGACTTGTGTACAGAAGGACTGTTTCAGAGAGGAGATGTTGGAGACTGGGGTGCAAAACGCCTGTTACAGAGAGCAGAGTTTGGGGAAGGGTTGCATAAGGACTATTATAGAGAATAGATTTTGGAGATTGGTTTGAAAAAGTATCTTACAGAGAGTAGAGGTTGGAGACTTATATGCAGAAGGACTGTTACAGAGAGTAGACGTTTATACTGAGGTGCAGAAGGACAATCGCAGACTGCAGAGGTTGAAAACTGAGGTGCAGAAGGACTGTTACAGAGAGCAGAGGTTGGAGACTGAGGTGCAGAAGGACTAATACAGAAAGCAGAGATTGGAGACTGGGGTGCAGAAGGACCATTACAGAGAGCAGAGGTTGGGGATTGCAGTGCAGAAGAACTGTTACAGAGAGCAGAGGTTAGAGACTGGGGTACAGAAGGACTGTTGCAGAGAACAAAGGTTAGCGACTGAGGTGCAGAACGGCTGCTACAGGGAGCAGAGTTTGGAGACTGGGATGCAGAAGGACTGTTGGAAAGAACAGAGTTTGGAGACTGGGTTAAAGAAGGACCGTTGCACATAGCAGATGTTGGAGATTTGGATGCAGAAGGCCTGTTAAAGAGAGAAAAGGTTGGAGACTGGGGTGCATAAGGACTGTTACAGGAAGCAGAGTTTGGAGACTGGGTAGTAGAAGGATCATACAGAGAGCAGAGGTTGAAGAATGACGTGCAGAAGGAGTGTTACAGAGAGCATAGGTTGGAGACTGGGGTGCAGAAGGACTGTTACAGAGAGCAGATTTTGGAGATTGGTTTGCAAATGTATCTTATAGAGAGTAGAGCTTGGAGACTGAGATGCAGAAGGACTGTTACAGAGAGTAAACGTTGGAGAGCAGAGGTTGGAGACTGAGGTGCAGAAGAACTGGTACAGAAAGCAGAGTTTGGAGAGTGTGGTGCAGAAGGACCATTACAGAGAGCAGAGTTTGGGGATTGCGGTGCAGAAGAACTGTTTCAGAGAGCAGAGGTTAGAGACTGGGGTGCAGAAAGACTCTTGCAGAGAACATATTTTGGCGACTGAGGTGCAGAAGGGCTGCTACAGGGTGTAGAGTTTGGAGACTGGGATGCAGAAGGACTGTTGGAAAGAACAGAGTTTGAAGACTGGGGTACAGAAGGACCGTTGCACAGAGCAGATGTTGGAGATTTGGATGCAGAAGGCCTGTTAAAGAGAGAAAAGGTTGGAGACTGGGGTGCATAAGGACTGTTACAGGAAGCAGAGTTTGGAGACTGGGTAGTAGAAGGATCTTACAGAGAGCAGAGGTTGGAGAATGACATGCAGAAGGAGTGTTACAGAGAGCATAGGTTGGAGACTGGGGTGCAGAAGGATTGTTACAGAGTAGAGTTTGGAGACTTGGGTGCAGAAGGATCTTTCAGAGAGCTGAGTTTGAGGACTGGGGTACAGAAGCACTGTTGCAGAGAGCAGAGATTAGAGACTTGTGTGCAGAAGGATCGTTGCAGAGAGAAGTGGTTGGAGTTTGTGGTTTAGAAGGATCCGTGCAGAGAGCAGAGGTTGGAGACTGAGGTGCAGAAGGACTGTTACAGAGAGCAGATTTCGCAGACTGGGGTGCAAGACTGATACAGAAATCAGATGTTGGAGCCTGAGGTGCAGAATGGTTGTTGCAGATAGAAGATGTTGGAGTCTGTGGTTTAGAAGGATCCTTGCAGACAGCAGAGGTTGGAGACTGGGTTGCAGAAGGACTGTTGCAGAGAGCAGAATTAGGAGACTTAGGTGCAGAAGGCCTGTTAAAGGGAGAAAAGGTTGGAGACTGGGGTGCATAAGGACTGTTACAAGAAGCAGAGTTTGGAGACTGGGTAGTAGAAGGATCTTACAGAGAGTAGAGTTTGGAGAATGACGTGCAGAAGGAGTGTTACATAGAACACAGTTTGGAGACTTGGGTGCAGAAGGATCGTTGCAGAGAGCAGAGTCTTCAGACTGAGGTGCAGAAGGACTATTGCAGAAAGCTGATGTGGGAGACTGGGGTTCAGAAAGACTGTTGCAGAGAGGAGAGGTTGGACACTTGGGTTCAGAAATATCGTACCAGAGAGCAGAAGTTGTAAACTGGGTTGCAGAAAGCCTGTTACAGAGAGTAGAATTTGGAGAAAGGGTGCGGTAGGACTGTAACAGAGAGCAGAGTTTGGGGATTGGGTTTAAGAAGGATCTTATAGACAGCAGATATTGAAGACTGAGGTGCAAAAGGACTGTTACAGAGAGTAGAGGTTGGAGACTGAGGTGCAGAAAGACCAATGCAGAGAGAAGAGTTTGGAGACTGAGGTTCAGAAGGACTGTTGAAGAGCAGAGGTTGGAGACTTGGGTGTAGAAGGAATGTTTCAGAGAGCAGAGGTTGTAGATTGGGGTGCAGAAGGACTGTTGCAAAAAGCAGAATTTCAAGACTGAAGTTCAAAAGTGCTGTTACAGAGACCCGAGGGTGGAGACTTGAGTGCAGAAGGA